>NC_091127.1:310000-475000 GCF_040183065.1 Periplaneta americana | reverse complement strand
GTCACAATAACATTTAAGAAAACACCCATGTTGCATTCGCAATTAAAGGGATTTAATCGGGAGGTTTCAGGAAACTGGTTCTGTAATTTCAGGCTATGGTTCGAAGATGGCCTCTAAGTTTTAATTCAACAATGTCTTCATGACTTTAAAGTCACTGTATGGCGTGACTTCGATTCATTATTCATCATTAGTCCGTATTTCTTGGAAGTAAACAACAATGGGATAACAGAGGATCATAATGATACCTCTGACCGAGGTTCTGGCTGATATGTACATCTATTATCAGGCAGTACATCTCACTTGACGATATGTGTCAGAGGAAGAAGAATTGTTTGTATGCATCTGAAGTCTGATTGCTGTGATATGTAGCTAGTCTGCGATGTATGAAATGGAGAGGGAAAAGGAGTTGGCACCCTACCCCATTATCTCCCGGCTTAGTTGCCTCATGAGTGATGCCTTATTGGTGTCACTTGTGAGGTTCAAACCTGTTGACTAAACAACAACAGTAAATCGGAAGCACTACAGAAACTCGTCACCCCTAATCACCTGGAAAAAAAAAAAATTACTTTCATGGCACCAACTCTTCTCATTCACGTATTTAAATTAGGCCTATGTATTTGACAATGTTAAATGAAATGAAACAATAAAAAGTAATGATTAACTTTACAGCTTCCTTACTGTATTAACTTTTTGAGAAGTTGTAAAGTCAGTCAGTGATTATGAAAGTGTACACACAACAATGAAGAATAAATCGAATATTACGTACCGAGAAACGTAAGTGAGACCTGATCGAGATCAGATAAGTCGCTTACAGTTTCTTTAATTCAAGTAGCACATGACTTGGTTACTATGTTACTGTCAAACTAATAATTTATTGTCAGTACTTCAGACCTGTTCAAGAATTGTTGCCATGGTAATTAAGAAATGAATTGTAAATTTTACTTTCACTGCCAAACATATAATGTTAAAAATAATTAACTTACATATATCAAGTATTGCAGTATCTTTAATCTTTAATTTATAAAAAATATCAATCTAAATGCCTTATCTGCAATGTAATTGGACAAATTTGTAGTTTTATTAACATACATGTATAATAATTTGTTATAACTAGCACACAATACAAACTTACAAATGGCTTTTAAGGAACCCGAAGGTTCATTGCCGCCCTCACATAAGCCCGCCATCGGTCCCTATCCTGTGCAAGATTAAGCCAGTCTCTATCATCATACCCCACCTCCCTCAAATCCATTTTAATATTATCCTCCCATCTACGTCTCGGCCTCCCTAAAGGTCTTTTTCCCTCCGGTCTCCCAACCAAAACTCTATATGCATTTCTGGATTCGCCCATACGTGCTACATGCCCTGCCCATCTCAAACGTCTGGATTTCAAGTTCCTAATTATGTCAGGTGAAATACTTTTCATAAACGTTTTCAGGTACATTAATATTATAATATCTGATTTCAAGTAAATTATAATGTACGTATGTGTACTCGTATAGTAGAGTATTTTAAATGATGGGTGAAGCAGACGGCAAAGTAAAATTTAGTTGTACGACGTATTTGTGACATCTTTGAATATAATGCAATTGTTTTGTAATGCTATATATCTAAATATATCTTAGAACATTGGAATAAAAACAAATAATATTGCATATATTAAGAACAATTAAATGGTACTAAATGTCATATTGTAATATTTAGTTATTATAGTTAAGTTAAAAGTAAACAATGGCGAATTACAGTAAAGTATATTAAAACATACTGATTGAAGTTTGAAGAATTATAAACATATTAATATTATGAAGATGCATAATGTACAACCAGCAATAATTATGGCTACGTTTGGACTAATGAATCTTAGGCTCGATTGTGCAACTGCATTTTAATGCTGATTAGGCTATGTGAAATTCGCCCAACGTTCCAGCTACGTGCATTTGACTGTTTTATTAACATTGACATGTATTATGTATGGTAGCGAAACTGTGATTGGAGTTTAGCGTGAAGTCTTCAAGCTATATATAACATAAATTAAATCTTCTTATATCAGAGATGTAAAGATGTTAATTGCGTAATTATGTGTGATATATTAATTGTGTAGAAAGATAATTTATTTTATGAAAATATACATAAATATACTTGGAATCAGATGAAAAGTGTTTCGGCTTGCCACAAGCAGTACAACACAGAAGACGCGTACTGTGAAAGTCCGCAGTTTACAGTTTGGCGTGAAGCAAGCTTCGTCTGTAAGCATTTCCTACAAAATATGGATTCTGTATACACTGATCACGTAGTCACTCACAGAACAACACATGTGGATGAAAATCATAGACACTGTACGCGCTGGAAAAAAAAAAATTATAGTTTATTTAACGACGCACGCAACTACAGAGGTTATATTAGCTTCGCCGGTGTGCCGGAATTTTGTCCCGCAGGAGTTCTTTTACATGCCAGTAAATCTACTGACATGAGTAGCCTGTCGCATATAAACACTTAAATGCCATCGACCTCGGCCGGGATCGAACCCGCAACTTCGAGCATAGAAGGCCAGAGCTATACCAACTACGCGACTACGTGCTGAATGTGTTATAGATGTTGTTACAGGAGTCCAGTGAGATCCTACAACCTACCGGCCATATTACGCCCTGGATTTTGTTCCAAATTCAACATTTCTTTCTTCCTGTGATAATATTTCATCAGGTCGTTTATTACCACAATTACGAAAACTAGACATTACTCTTCCTATATTACGGACAAAGTGAAATCAATGTCTGTGCGTTTGGGACATTCCTACCTGGAAATCCTTCTTCACAGTCGTCAAGCGTCACGAGAAATAAAACCATTCGTGTTTGAAAATGTTGGCACACACCCACTGAATAATTTCGTGAGAATAGAAGAAATTGCACGTTCGAAAGACAGGTTAACTTCCACCCGGCCGGCCGTTAATACTGTTCACTTGGAACAGAACTCAAAGAGCAGGGTTGCCAGACTGCGAAATAACGACACGTGTAAGTTACAAGAAAACCGTCCATTTTATTGAAAAATTGCAGAGTAATAAACCATTTCTTATCAGTTTCTTTAATGATAATGATAAGAGTGATCATCATCATCATCATCATCATGAATGGGCGACTGTATCTCAATAAGAGATTACTTCCAATCACCCCACACCAGTCCGCTCGGTAGGGGAAGGTAGAATTCAAATGTAAACACTGCTTGCGGTGAGCTCTGAGCTCAGTGGTGTGTGGCATTCGCGGAAAGTAGGCTGACAGGCAACTCCAAATGTACCTCTGTAACCTTCGCCGTAAAAATGACTTCTTCGTCTGGAAATTACTACCATCGGGAATGGGAAGACGAATACTTTTGTGCACTTCATGAGGGAGAGACGGTTTGTTTAATTTGTGGAAAAAGTAGTAATTATATTTCTCATTTCACTTCTTGTCACGCAGAAAAGTATGGCACTCATGCCATTTCAGGTAATTATCGTTTAATTTTCCTTTACGTTATTATCTTATTGACGTCCACATTTATTATTTCGTGACCTAAAGTCATTCTTTATTTAAATAGGAACTACACGTCTCCAACTCCTAACAGAACTAAAACCTGAGACTGAAACTTCCGTTCAGTAAGAGGTACAGTGTGCAGTTCGAGCTAGTTTCAGTTTTGCGATTGTGTTTAAAACCAGTTCAGAGGAAGAGCGTCAGAAGTCTTTGGGATCATCCTACATAACGTTCCATATATTTTTCCAGTGCCTTGTTTAGAATACCGAACTGTACTGGAGTCCTTGTGGACATATACTTACAGTGGATAACAGTTATATTTGTACAGGCTGAAATTTTGTAAGGAAATAACTTGGTTTGTCTTATAAACTGATTTAAACTTTAAAATATTTTAATATATCATTAAAATCCTTATACTAAACACGTACAATGTAACAAAATGATGAGAATGTTATTTATAAACAATGGGAAGTAAATGCGTCACAATAAGGCAACATATCATGCAACACTCTTATGTATACACTTTACAAAGATACGTTACATTTACTGTGTGCATAGACGGTTAACTGCGTTTCCATACCTATTGGGGTGGGGGAGTTGCGATGTTGTCTGCTATGTATTGTATCAGTCGTGTCCAACATGAAGAAAGGGAAGGAGCTAAGCACAGAACTTAAACATACGATAATCAGTCTTGCTTTGAGGGGCTATTCACTCAGGAAAATTGGTAATATTGTGAAAAAACCTCACTCAACAGTAAGTTATATAGTAAATAAGTTCAAATATAATGGTTCCATTAAGAATATTCCGAGAAGAAGTAGAGAATCGTTCCTGAATGAGAGAGAAAAACGTTTCATTGTTAACAAAGTCAAAGTGAACCCACGTGTAACTGCACCAGGAATTGTGCAGATGTTGCAACAGGCATCGGGTAAGAAGGTATCCAGTCAGACCGTTCGACGAGTGCTATGGCAGCCTGGGTATCGCGGCAGAATCCCAAGAAAAAGGCCATGTGTAAGTAAAAAGAATCGTGCAGCAAGGCTGGCATTTGCTAGAGAGCACCAGGACAAACTTCAAACCTTCTGGAATACTGTGATTTGGTCTGATGAGACTAAAATAAATCTATTTGGGTCTGATGGAATACAGACGGTGTGGAGGAAGGTCAATACGGCCGATAATGTAGAGAACACTTTACCAACAGTCAAACACGGAGGTGGATCAATTAAATTGTGGGGGTGTATGTCATCAAAAGGAGTGGGTACGATTCATTTCATTGATGACAACTTTCACAAATGGTGTTATTTTGAACATATTAAAAAATAATGTCAAACAAAGTGTGGAAAAAAATGGGTCTATCAGCATCTTATAAGATAACGACCCCAAGCATAAAGCAGAAATTAACAAACTGTGGCTCATCTGGAATGTTCCTAAACAGCTTAGAACACCTGCCCAATCCGCGGACCTTAATCCTATTGAGCATCTATGGCCAATTCTCAAGAGAAGAGTTCGTAAATGTAAAGTAACATCTAAAGAAGATCTAAAGGAAGTTATTTTGAAGACGTGGGAAGAAATTAAACCTGCCACTTGTCTTAGTCTTGTACAGTCAATGCAAAGAACGTGCAAGCTAGGGGCTATTCAACAAAGTATTAGAACTTCCCGTCTGTGCCATAAATGTAAAAACAAAGAAACATTTATAATTTATTTTTGTAACTGTACAAATAAGAATGTTGCGGGGAAAGGCTGTGTTTTTGTTTAAATAGAGAAAGTTGTTATGTTATTGAAAAATTATTTTTATATATTATTATTGTCAAGTATGTAAATGATTTATAATGCAACATAAAACAGAAGAATACAATATTTATTTCTGCAGAAAAAATGTTGTTTTAAATATTAAATACAGCTGTACGAATATAACTGTTATCCACTGTATAATTCACGCAAATTTTCTTCGGGAATCGTTGACATTGAAAACGAGTTAAATGACAAAAACTAAATTTTTACAAGAGAAGCAAAAAGAGATTGGGAGTCATTAGAAAAACTGCTAAAAACATGCTATTCAGTCTACAATAGTTTTATTTTCAAAATAACTCTGCATTTCACTCTTTTTCAACGTTATTGGCTTCTTCTTATAGATGCAAAAACGAATTTTACGATTGTTTGTCACAACTCCTTTTCAATGACAACGCCTCAATTATACTGATATATATTTTAACCACTTGAAACACACACACGTTTTTCACCGGCAACCAAGGTTATCTAGCACCAAAAACATTAACAGTACATAACGTACACAGAGTGGCTCAGAGAGATGACAAGTCTCGCGTCTCTGGTGTACACCTCACTCTTCACATGTTCTCAAAGAAAAAATCAAGGGGCGTTATATTGGGTGATCGTGCTACCCACCGCTCTCCGTAGATGTTGAGCAAAGGGCTCCATTGTGTTGTGAGTATGCACTGACTCGAACCTAACAAGACATAGCAGGCTCAGAGGCACGTAGAGGGGTAGGATAAAATTTTTCTTGTGGACCTAGTATACACAAACGTAACAGTGGGGACGAGGTTGAATATTGAAAACATAGCCACTCACGTAGTGATTCATTTTAAACAGGGGTGCATACTACCTAAAGGACACGTCGAAAAAAATGGGTCTGCGCAAAAAAATGGTCCTTGATGCGAAATCTATCATCCCACCGAGTTTGCGCAGAGGTCCTGAACCACCCTGTATAGTCGTACAGAATCACATTCTCATAAAATAGTGCAAATCTCAGTTGTCAGTAGTTGAAAGCTTTATAAATCATTCGTTACATGCTCCTGTATGAATTTATGGCCGTAAATTGTCTTCACAGATTTCAAAATTAAATCTCTTCAGTTGATCGTCCTCCACAAGCCCCCATATTCATACGTGACTAGTATTAAATTACGCATGTGAGGACTCGAATAAAGGTCGTTGAAGACAAAGTGGGTCGCGAGATTTATAAAATAAAATGAAAAACGTCTTATTGTTTGTTGTTTAGTCAACTGTCCGAAGATAGGTCTGAACCTCAAGTGATACCAACAAGGCGCCACTTATCAGGCAACTAGGCCAGGAGATAATGGGGTAAGGTGGCCAGTTCCTTTCCTCCTCCATTGCATACATCGTCGACATAGTGTACGTTATGTTGTATTTAGAAAACAAACAACGCTGAACGTAAAAAATGTTTCAGTAGTTATAAAGTAAAAATTACAGGGACGTATTTTGCGGGCTACCGGAGGTAGCCCAAGGAAATTACAAAAGAAAAAGTTTATAATATAACATAATGTAATAATTTTGTATTATTAGTTTTACCATAGTAATTAAAATTAAAGCAATTGTTAGATATGTTTTGTGTAATAATATGGTCAGCGGTAGCCCAAACCAAATAACCACTGCAATAAATGCGCGTCTTTTTAAGAAAGTTCCTTCTCAAATCTGGACTCCGTATTCGGTGCACGCATGTTTAAGTTCAAAGGGATTCAACTGTTACTATTTCTGAACCATTTACTTCATGAGATTAGGCGCGTTCACATCTTCCCAATTTATTTTCTATTCTCTCCACTGACCTTAAAAATTAATAATTTTTCTTCGTTCTCTCTGTTAAAAAATGTATCCAGTTGTGTTTATATATCAAAACGTCTCTTTAAATTAAAAGTATATACAGGGTGTTTAAAAAAGTGTCGCATATTTTACAGAAGGTAGCATAGGTCTAAAGTAGAAAAAAAGTTCCTATAAACATATGTCCAAAATCAAATATCTGTTGAGATATGGGCCATGCTTATTGTGGCCTATGATCGTCATTCGTATAAAAATACAAAACAATGGCGCATGTTTTGAGAGTGAATAGCATCCCTCAACAGAAGTAAACAGAGAATGTAGTGGTAAACAAAGGTCCAGGATACTACGGAGTCTATCATTTTACTTGTGTTAGTAAGTACGTAGCCTACAGTATTCACTGATATAGGCTGTCTTTCTGTTTATGCACGACGGGACACCACCCCAGTTTTTACATCTTGTGCGACAATAACTAACCCGGAGAATTAATGGGCGATGGATTGGTCGAGGAGGTCCAGTAGCATGGTCTCTCCGATCACCTGACTTAAATCCTTTAGATTTCTGGCTATGGGGATATTAAAATACATTGGAGAATTCTACACCCATTGACAATGTACAAACATTACAGGCGCGTATACCCAATGCATGTGAGCAAATCCGACAACAGCCAGGTGTGGTCGCAAGAGTTCGTGATTCACTGAGAAGGGCTGAAGCAAGTGTAACAATGCGCGGTAACCTTCTGTAGTGTCTACCTAACAGACAGGTGGGTAATAATAATAATAATAATAATAATAATAATAATAATAATAATAATAATAATAATAATAATAATAATAATAATCCATGGCGCTACAGCCCTTGAAGGGCTCAGACCGACCAGCCGGCTGTTGGCCTCACGTTTACATGCCGAAGCAGAGGTGGACGATCATCCAACCAGAATGAAGGTATCGTGTGGTTAGCACGATGATTCCCCGAGCCGTTATAGCTGGCTTTCGCAACCGGATTTCGCTATTTATCGTAGCTCCCCAAGTGCATCACGATGCTGGGTGGGCACCGGTCCCATATATTGGCAGAAATTTCATGAGAAAATTTCTTTCCCCATGAGGACTCGAACCAACGCGCATTCCGTAACACGAGTCCTAGGCAGGATTCCTAGACCACGACGCCACGGCGCGGGACAGACCGGTGGGTATCGTACCACAAGACAGCATAAGCCATATCTCAACAGATATTTGTTTCTGAATACACGTATATACGAACTTTTTTGTAGTTTCGACCAATGCTACCTCCTGTAAAAACAAGCGACACTTTTTTAAACAGCCTGTATTTGTCCGCCGATGTAAGAACCTCTAAGTGCTCACTCTGCTCCTTTTATCTGCTGACGTAAGTCAGTACAGGCTTATTCCTTAAAACTTCAAATTGCGTGATTTTCTGTTGCAACATTATTCCACTCACTCTTAATGCTATGTTTACATTTTCTTATAAGCAGTACCACACATCCGTCAATAATTAGATTTGATAGTTTTGTTATTATTTTAGTAGTTATTTTACGATGCTTTATCAACATCTGAGGTTATTTAGCGATTGAATGAGATGAAGGTGATAATGCCGGTGAAATGAGTCCGGAGTCCAGCACCGAAAGTTACCCAGCATTTACTGATGTTGGGTTGAGGGAAAACCCCGGCAAAACCTCAACCAGGTAACTTGCTCCGACCGGGAATCGAACCCGGGCCACCTTTTTTCGCTGCCAGACACGCTAATCGTTACTCCACAGGTGTGGACGATTTGATAGTAGTTTAACAGCAATAATATTGGCTATTATTATTATTATTGTTGTTATTATTATTATTATTATTATTATTATTATTATTATTATTATTATTATTATTATTAAACTACTATCAAATCTAGTATCATTTACGTATGTATGGTACTGCTTATAAGAAAATGTAAACATAGCATTAAGAGTGGAATAATGTTGTTGCCAGTATTACAAAATGTAAACAGTTAAACGAAAATCATGTCAGAAGGATGGACAGAAGAAATCCTGCAGTATGCTCATCGTGGAAGAAGATCGGTTGGTCGTCAGGCTTTGAGATGGACTGATGTGAGCCCGTAACAGACCACCTGGTCTAATATGTGTTTGTACGATTATGATGATGATATTATTATTATTATTATTATTAATATTATTATTATCATTATTATTATTATTATTATTATTATTATTATTATTATATACAAATGTGGTTTATGTTTTCAAAGAAAGTTTCACTTTGGAAAATAAAATTAAAATCAATTTAAAATGATGAGTAGTCACGGGTTCTTGCACATTTTACAAGTACTATACAAACGTAATATAGTACTTGTAACTGGATCATGCAAATTTAATATTCGAACTATAAACAAATAATTCATTTTCTTAATTTGGAAACATAATACGGCCAGTCTTTCCACAAAGCAATAACTGTCGCACATTAACTAATATGATGAATCGTTCAGGATAATGGAGACAATTTGTATCATCTAGGTTTCGTAACTTGTGTAGGTCGTAACGTAAATTGAGTCAAATTGTACTTAACAGAGAAGAACGCAGTTACAGCAAATTAAGACTTCATTACGTACAATATTTGGCCAGACAACATCCAACCGCTGTCATGGAAGCTGTCATAGCTGGGAGGAAAATGTGGGAAGCCAACGTTGAGAACCGGCGATAATAATTTGAACTTAGCCATTGTAGCGAAATTTCTGCGACTAATTGGACTGTATTTAATCACAATCACCTTCCATAATCATGAGTAGGCCTATGTTAACCTTTATGGACTGGATGTCATTATTATTCATAAAATTGGTAAGTGCAGATGCGAGAATGAACATTTGACTTGAAATGTTTCGCTTAAAACTAATGTCCTAAGGTAAATAAAAGGCTGGGGTGAGATTAACATACAAACACTGCCACATGGTTGGAAGTACATTATATAGCCAGAATTGTGAACAAACATATGTGAAAATTTTAGTTATAAAGGTCTTGAAATACAAGAAGGAAACGTGAACCTCTTCATCCACTCTAGACGACTGCACTCGAGTAGTAGATAGAGACTATATAACAGAAGAATGTAAAACGAAAGCGTAACAAAATACTTGAGCTTTCACGACCGCGCCGCTGTCCGGGCTGAATGCCGTGGTCTGCTATCTCGTGACGCGTACCTTCCACACGTATTAAGCGCTTCGCAGCAATTCAGTTCGAATGTAACACGCAGTTTAATATAGGCTAATTTATTTTTTTCGACTATTGATACAGAGACATACATGAACGAAGTCATCCAATATACTCGTACAAATAAATAAGAGATGCATTTTGGCTTTCTGGATTACACAAATTAGGCATTCTTTATAATCCCAACAGTAAGATATACAACTTCATTTATACATTTCCCGATTTAAGTGTGTGTATATAATTATGGACAAATTTGCAAGTGGCTACCACGACGATATCAGTGGCACAAACTTCACTAACAAGGGAAGGGTTTCGGCTCGAACAGGAATTTCGTATCTCTTTACATCTCTGTAAAGCTCCCAAAAGCATTCGTTTGTGTAATGTGTGGTTTGTCTGTTAGAGCACTGTACAAGTTGAGGGGTGGGGAGAGCACTGCACAAGTTAAGGGGATGGGACACCTTACCCGTAAGCCTAGCCTAGCCTAGAAGCTAGTGCGAGTGGTAAAATGTCTACAGCCCATTTAAGAACATTTTTCTGCAACGTTCTGTCTGAAAATATTGCAGCTAATCAAAAGTGTACACTGTTGTGTGAGTCACTGAATGCGCACAAGGACGCAACCTTAATAAATGAATCATTCCAAGGCTAGGACATGGAATGTATGATGATCATTCCACCTAAAAAAAAAAAAAAAAAAAAAAAAACTAAATAAGTCCAGCCTCTGGATACCTATTTCCTTAGAGGCTTAGGCAATAGAAAATATATGTTCGGAGGATAACAGATTGCATAAGGACTCTTGCTGAGAATCCAGAACTTGATTTGGAAAATCGAGTGTTTATAATGAAAATGCACCCTGTTATTCATAACCAGTTGTTTGCTCCAGTGTACCGCCCTATGCTTCAGTATTCCTGGCAGTCAGCTGGTTACGTGAATCCTGAACAAGTCTCGGACTTCAAAAATGTAATTCAGGTGGCATTTGATTGTTCAGCACTGGAGTGTGGTTCAGAAGATTGTTCAGGTGTTGCTTCTGCGTGTTGTGCTTATTGCTCTGCTCCATGCTGTTCCAGGCATTTTTAAAGAAGTGTATTGACCAATACCAACCAAACGGAGAGTTACACAAATGAATGCTTTTACGCTCTTCATCACCATTGTGAGGTAAGCCTCTGTACAAATTTTTAACCAAAAATTCCTGTTCGAGCCGAAACCCTTCCCTTGTAAGCAAGCAGATGAACGTTTAATTTGCAAACCTTTTGTAGTGATGGATAACGCCTTTACCCAAGTGTCCAATATACCAATAAGAATCTTTTTAGAAAACGAATCCGAACAGGTGAAACTGTAAAGATAAGCGGGGAAGGTTGATAAGTCCTTAAAATGGTAGAATTTCGTTAACACCTATTTATTTTTAACGTACATTTTTTAACTCAGTAGAGCTATTGGCATGATTGAGAATCTTCGTATCTCCATAAAATAAAATTCAAAACTCTCCAATTGAAAACAACATTTACTGCCTCCACCATATCTTCATCTTCCTCCCAAACCGTCTTTGAGGTTAGGGACGAACTGACGGAGGCAAATGTGACGAGTACAAACCCACAATCCTGCAATGTTACTCAATTGTAAATGCTCAATTAAAGGATGACTTCATTTCTTAGATCTTCTCTCCTCTTGTACTTCAGTTCTCCTCAATGGCCTTAACAATGAAGTGATAGTGAAAGCATGTTCCTGATAATCTCAGGAAAGCTGGACATCCAGTTGATTTATACGCTCTAAACTTCTTTGGATAGGAGAAGAGTCTTCATTGTTTTGATTGAAACTTGTTTCAAACTCGAAATGAGGAACCCAAGTTTCGTCCATTGTAATAAACTCCAACTCCCCCCAAAATAGTTGTGGTGCATCTCTTTGAAAACACTCGACGCCTTCCAGGTTCTGATCAGCATTTAATACTTAGGCACCATCTACCACAGACTAATACAGTAGCCTATGTCAACAATAAGGAAAGATAACGTGGAAGACTGGCTGTCTGCGATTTATCAACTGTCCCTGTCCCTCGCAGAATTAATCGAAAAGATCTATAGGAAGAAGTAACGTCGAGAACTTATTAGTACCACTATCTTGAAATAATCAATCTTTATGGCTTAACAAATTGGACAAAAAACAAGTTACATACAGTATCACTGTTTTTTTTATATATTTACCTTTTAATTAACTTACTAACGTTTCCGCCTCCTATGGGGCATCATAAGGCATGAATAATACACTCAGGGACAAAAAAAACCGGACACTTTAATATTTGCTGGTATTTTACAAAACATTATCTTCTCATACAATATTATGGTAGCCATCTGTTGTTATGGAGACGTGTATACATTGTTGATTGTTTTTTGTTTTATAAACAAGCCATTACAACCAAATATTCCAATTTTGCTTTCGGAGTCTCAGCTATAACAATTTTGTCTCAACCATTTTGTGCTTCATTATCGTTATCATTCGTTATTTCTTTATTTTTACATTTTCTGAGTTTAAGTGGCGTTGTAACATTTGTCTTAAAACAAGATGCGACCTGAAGATGTGGCTCGAGCTGTAGCCCTTTACGATGATGGACGCAGTGTACGTTACATTGCAAATGTTATGAATATGGCTAGAAGCACAACCCATGATGCCATAAAACGGTATAGAGAGACCCTAGAATATACCAGAAGACCAGGTTCGGGTCGTCCAAGAGCTACAAATCCAAATGAAGACAGGTATATGGTGTTGAGAGTTCTTAGGGAGCGCAACCTGCCAGCTACTAGTGTAGCCCAGCAATTTGTTAACATGCATGGACGCCCAATTTCGTCCAAAACAGTTAGAAGGAGGTTGAAAGCAAGTGGACTGATATCAAGTAGATCTGCAACTGGTTCCAGACTTCTCAGGATGCATCGAGTTGAACGACTGCGTTTTGCAAATGATCACAGGGATTGGAGAAATGGACAGTGGAGTTGTGTTCTGTTCACCAATGAGTCCCGTTTCAATCTGTGCTCACCTGATGGACGTGAAAGAGTTTGGAGAAGGAGGGGAGAACGATTTTCACAGTGTTGCATTTCCGAAAATGTGCCGTATGGAGGTGGTGGAGTGATGGTTTGGGCAGAAGTGTGTACGGATGCTTGTACAGAGTTGGTTTTTGTTGAAAATGGAAGACTAACAGCTGATAGGTATATAAATGAATGTTTGGCTGATCATGTTGTGCCATTTGGCCAATTTGTAGGCGATAATTTTGTTTTAATGCATGATAATGCACGGCCGCATATTGCCCATACGGTCGGAGATTATCTCCAAGAAGTGGGAATCCATGTTCTTCCATGGCCAGCAAGGAGTCCAGACATGAACCCAATTGAACACGTGTGGGACATGCTGGGACGGCATGTTAAGAATAGACGACCGAGACCAGAATCGTTACAAGAGTTAAGGCGAGCACTTGGCGAAGAATGGGAACTTATTCCTCAAGAAGCCATTGCTAACCAAATTGAGAGCATGCCAAGACGTATGGCTGCAGTTATTCAAGCCAGAGGCGGTAATACCCGTTACTAAAAAGAGTTTTTAATGTTTAAGGCACCATAAAATGAAAAAACAGTTAGACCAAACGATGTCATAGTTATACGCCCTTTGTAATTTTTTGTAAATTTTCTCATCAGAGATTTGTTTTCAAATGTTGTCGTATAAGGTGCTAAATGAAACATTATTTTGTCTAAATGGGTTTTGTTTCATTTTGAAATAATTGGCAACAAAATACAAGCAAATATAGAAGTGTCCGGTTTTTTTGTCCCTGAGTGTATTTAAATATCTAAAATCAAGTGTGTAGATTAATATGCCTTAATAAACCTCTTGATTATCCTTCAGAGCTGCTGTATTCAGAATTTGAAGTACAGAATGTATACAAATGATTCATCAGGTTTTGACATCGTACAGCTTAAAATTTATAATGTCCACCCATTTGTACTCACAGCCAACAGAAAGAGCATATTCTTAAATTTGTCATCCCTCATTTCAGATTTCATTCTGACTCTTCAGTGACTCACTAGTGGCTGCTGGTAAAATAGTGACTGATCAACAGAAAGCATTTTTTGTTTTGGAATACCAGAGTACTCAATCCACCATCACTGTGCAGCGTGCGTTCCGGAGACAGCACAGAGGAGACCCACCAAAGCATTCTGCGGTGGTATCGACAGTTGAAAGACAAAGGGTGCTTGTGTAAAGGAAAAAGCTCAGGACGACCAGATGTTTCAGCTGAAAACCCCGTGTTACAGTGGAAATTGAAAGAGATTCTCCAAAATTGAGTGTTTTCTGTGCTGTCTCAAGGAGCACGGTTTACGGACCCCACTTTATTGCTGAGAATACCGTGATGGGTGCGACGTACCTACAAATGTTGCAAGACTGGTTGTTTCCTCAACTGACAAATGACAACCCAAACTTCATCTTCCAGCAAGACGGAGCTCCGCCTCATTGGCATAGAGAAGTGCGTCGATATCTAAACGAGGAACTTCCAAACCGGTGGGTTGGGCGATGTGCTCAGGACGATTTGGCACTCCTCAGGTGGCCCCCACGGTCTCCTGACTTCACAGTTTGTGATTTTTTTTTCTTTGGAGGTACGTGAAAGAGAATGTTTACATGCCACCTATGCCGACAACAATAACATGCTCCAACGTGTAAGGGTCGAACTGGACTACCGCATAGATGTGTGTCGGGTAACATGAGGAGGACACAGAGCATTTGTAATGATATGTACAGAACTTGAAAATGTGCTCCTTCGATTGGCTATTAGCACAAATGGATGGACATCATACATTTGAAGATATACGATGTCAGAACCCGATGAATCATTTGTATACACTCTGTACTTGACTTCCAACAAATTTACTGAATTTCGTACATAAAAACCGAAACATATTTAATCTATATTCACATAGTGTATAGTGTATTGTATTGTATTTATTAACATTCCATGGTATTCATACATTGCTTCATAGTTAAAATATGGAACAAATCAAAAAACCTAATACTATTATAAAGTCTTAATATATAGTCACAGTCTAGATGAAATATATACAGAAGAGGTTTACAATATAGTCCACTAGTACAACACAAAGTTTTAGTATCAATTTCATGAAGCGTTATTGAATGTCATGAATTCACCTACAGAACAGAAGGCGTGAGAAATTAGGTACTTCTTTAATTTGGTTCTAAATAATCTTATGTTTTGAGTTTCATTTTTTATATCGATAGGGAGGCTATTAAAAATGTTTACTGCCATATAACGCACTCCTTTTTGATAGCACGATAGACTTGCCGATGGAGTATGAAAGTCATTTTTGACGTGTATTTATGCTATGAACTGTTGAATTAGTTACAAAGTTTTCACGATTACACGACGAAGATTATTAATGAAAAAATATACTGACAAATCATGGGCATTATTTGTAGTTTTTTGAAAATAGTCCTACAAGATTCCCTAGATTTGGCACCTACTATTATTCTAATTACTCATTCATTACATAAATATAAAACCAAAAGATCAGACAACATAATATGCTTGAGAGTTCCTAAATGTACTACAACTGTAGCATATAATCACAGTAGCAACTTCGGTCCAAGGCTTTACAACGTGATAATAGATAAATTCCCAAACATACAATTTGCTAATGCTCCTTATTTTAAAAAAATCTATTAAAAATTGCTGTTAACAGAGAAAGTTTAAAGTTCAATTATTGTGATATATGTTTTTTTCTTTTATTACTTTTTACTCTGTTACTCAATAAAATGTGGAATGCCCCCTGAGCACGAGTACGTAACTTACTCTTTCTGGGGTGCTAGAGAGTTCTTGCAAAAAAAATCAGTATGTGTACCGTCTTTTGTTTCCTTCAGTGCCTCAAACTTACAGACGAAAAACTTTGAGAATTTTATTTTCATCTGGCACAATTTCTACCTCCATTTATTAAAACGGCCAGACGCGCTAACCGTTTCTCCACAAGAGTGGACTTCATTTATGTAGAAAGTAATTTTGATTTTGTGCTTGAATTCAACTCCTACATTTCTGATCAGTTTCTTCATTTGTTTATGCATTCAAAACGTTTACAGATGAAGTTGCGAACCGACAATAATACAAATCACTCTGAAATGTGATTAGTGAAACAAGCGATGTATGCAATGGTGGGAGAAAAGAACTGGCCACCCAACTGGCTTAGTTGCCTCATGAGTGATGCCTTATTGGTGTCACTTGTGAGGTTCGGACAGTTGACTAAACAACAACCATACGAGTCACCATATGTTTAATGTGACAAACGAACTACTCAGTTGCTCGAATGATATTAGATAATGTCGGCTAAAACAGTCGTTTGAAGTGTGTATAACAAATTCTTTGTTATGTTATTGTTAAAATTAATTCGTGTCGCGATATGACTTTTGTTATAAGTTAAAGCGACAATAAATAAATAAATAAATGTAAAAAAAAACAAATTATTAATTACTATACAGATAAGAAACAAAATAAAATAGCGGTTTCCACAGGCTTCGAACTGACGACCGTACGCCATACGTACAATTACAAACGGTCCGATCATCCTATCCTCAAGTCCTGAGTAACGACGGCTTGTATTTTCCAGAATACTGATCCGGAAGATATCAGCCACATTATCATACATAATAGTTGGCACAAAGCATTTTCTTACCCTTATACTTGGAGAATCCGGGAAGAGACATTTATTTGTCAACTGCACAGTTTGGCTAGCTTGTATAAATACAATACGAGCACAAGATCTATTGTATATGTAGGCCTATCTACTCACATTTAAGCCTCGATGAATTATTATACGATAACAGTGTTTCGCTGATTATTACAAATCAGAATATTAGCTTTCGGGTAAAAGTTGTCGTCTGGAGTGAAACCAACTTAAGGCAAAGGATTCTGAAGAACGGCTGACATGCTTCTTGGTCCCGGATATACAGCATAATTATTCTGAATATCAGACATTACAAGGAAGTTAAAATTATCTATTGTTCTGTCTGAAAGCTATCAAATGTCAATTTTTTTCCCTCTACAGTTCTGTGTATTAGCTATATTCTAGTTTGAAACATTGAAAAGACATGTGCATACAAATTTAAATTCTTTAACAAGGACAGACCTAGCAAATACATTTTCAGTGTGAAATGTTACATCCAGACAGCAGTTACAAAGGAAAAAGATTTAAGTATTTTATTAGACATGATCAAGCACAGTTTCGGAGTTACGTCATCAGGGAAGGCAGGCAATGAGAGAACCTACACATATGCTGAGCTATCTCTTGCACTGAAGAACAAACATTTTATAGCACAAACAATCAAAAAAAGAACATGAGTTAATTCCAAAATCATAATTATAAGCAACACTACATCTCTAAATATCTAGCTTAATGAATATTCAATATATGGCCTATAAAGAATGAGATAATCATGCACATAAGGAAGAGTACGCAAGCAACTAAGAGAGAAAAGATAGGTTAAGCATGTATATGAAGGGTAGCATGAGACTGTAGCTCACATAGGGTGGATCACAGTAGATGGCCTTGCACCACATAGGCTCACTATGGTAACAGACACACATTGAACAAACGCTGGGACCTGGGACGTAGAGGAGGCCATGATTGATTGTATTGCCTTGGAAGTCCGTGCAGTCTTCCTCGACAGCATCTGCCAACATATTACAACCACCACAAAACACTACTCGTTACACAGTTTATGTAAATACAACCCCTCATGTATCAGGTTTCATGCAGAAAATATCATGTGCTAAAATTTAATAAAATATAGTAATTTACACACAGCATCTCGTCATACTACAGGGATTGATTATTTTATTCATGAGTGAGAAATGATGCTTAAAAATCTTGTGAATTAGGAAAGTGGAAATGTAGTAGAAAGATTAAAGGATCTGAATTTTGATAACGTATTTAGTTAAGTAAAGTAGACATAAATCATGTCTCTGCACAAAGTAGAAGACTGTACTGAATGTTGATACAAAATTATATTATTTATATACATCACCAATTAAAAATTATTGTCTACCAATTAAAAAAAAAACTAATAAAAATAAAATTCAAAGTAAGGAAATTTCCACTGCCTGCTTGAACTGCTTATGCTGCCTACTCATAAGACCATTCTAACAATGCTTTCGCTGAAACGGTAGGTGGCAGCACCAAATATACTACGTTCATCCGTATGTCTGCTCCAAACTATGAAGAAAAACAAAACAAACAAAACAGTTGTTCTATCCATTTTGTGCCAGTGTGACATATTGAAGTGTGTTAGGAATAATAACCATCAGAAACTTGTGTCAGAAACTCTTGTGGATAAATTCGTGCAACCCTTAGTTACTAATGTAAGAAAGTTCCACACAGAAAAAGTTTTCCGGTTTTCTTGTTCTTTCAAGAACTGGATTAAAGAAGAGGAAGAAAAAGCTTTAGAGTAGCGAAACAAAGTAATATTTTAATCACTTACTACAAACATAAAGCATAGGATCTATGTATATCCACAAGCGATTCACTAGTCGTTAGGAGCTGCCATCTAGAAGCATTTTTTTTTCTATTCATGTTACATGTTTGACCACTGAATGAGCAGACAGTATAAGCAGCCATCGGAGGCATGGCTGGATCACATCCTATGGCTGCTTACACTACCTGTCCAATCAACGCTTATGAGCGAGTAAACGCTAGGTGGCAGGTAGTGACTTTGCATATACTGATAATGTTAATAGCGATGGGCACTGCCTGCCAGCTAGCGCAAAATAACTTTGACTGAGCAGGCAGTTTACGCAGCTACAAGATGCGATCCAGCAAGCAGTGGTTCGAGGAGACTGTGATAATTTTATAAGAAAGATATTAAACAACTGCCGATCATAATTAGAAGCAACAGGTACGGTATGAATAACAAAACATATTTCTTTCCTGAAAATAATAATAATAATAATAATAATAATAATAATAATAATAATAATAATAATAATAATACCGGAGAAACCGAATTACACATTTCAATAAAATTTATATTGAAATTCGAGGCTTAAAAAGCACAGATTTATATTAACCAAAAGAAAATAGAGACATCAGTTAGGAACCAAGATTTGTGACGCAGAATCTAAACTACGAAGTGCAGTGGCATGGAGTGAAAGAGAATGAGGAAGGAGGGCAGGAGAAGAACACTTTCGCATAGTGACAGACAAGGTCACAAGAAGTAACAGAAAAACTTACGAAGCCTACAAAAAAATAAGTACGATACAAAAATAATTTAAATTTGGACAACGTTACAAGAAAACTGCAACGTTTAAGAAAGAAATATTTTTCAACTATCAATTGCATATGCATATTTTCATTATTATTATTATTATTATTATTATTATTATTATTATTATTATTATTATTATTATTATTATTATTAGAAAATATTCAAAGAAAATATATTTCATTATGTGCTTTTAGATTTCTACCTACTTCCTCTGTTTTCACTTATGAGCTAACCTGTAATTATTTTAACTGTTCTAGTCTTAATGCCAGACGTCTTGATCTCGATTACTTATTCTTTTCTATGTTTATAAAGGGTGACATTCTTTGTGAATCCATCATAAGCAATATTCCTTCGGATTCCTTCTAAAGGACTAAGATTTCAAAACAATTTTATACCAGTAAGTCTAAATCTCTTTCACCGATTGCCAGATGCATAAAACTTGCCAATTTACTTGGTATGAAATTGGATCCTTTTAATGTATAGTTCGGATATTTATATTGCTGTTGTTTTAATGTTGGATTCTAATTCAATTCTAACATTTATAACCCATGTTTTGTTATTATTGTTTTAATTAAGTTATTCTTTACTTCACTTCTATTTATATTCATGTATTTTTATTGCAGTTATTGTCATTATTTGTAATTATCGTCATTTTGTGCTGAACTATTATTGGCCGCTGGCTGTTGTACAGCACAATAAAATATTAGTAAATAAATAAATATTATTATTATTCAGCATCGGCCAAATAATGTAGCATAAGAGAAATAACATTTTGGCCTGGATATAAATGACAAACTCTATGGGGTGTCAAAAGTGAACCACAATGGAATTCAGCTTACTTTACTTCCAACAGCAACAGTGCTACAGGCTTTATAATAATTTAAAGTTATTTTAAAATAACCGATTTTAATACATACACTTTTCCTATATTGAGATAAAAGAAATACTGTCCAGATTTTAAACAAATTAAATCGGATAAGTTAAGGGAACTAGAGTCAAACTGTGAGCACGCTACATCAAGGGTTTACACACCAACTGTAGAACTAGTCTAAAAAGTGAGAGATTTTTATTGCAGATATCTACTCTAATTTTTTAGGCTTAGCAGTTTTTCTCTTCTATTTATCACATTACATATATTAAGAAATCATTGCACTCGTATGTTAACTAATGCTGAGTTCTTGGCAATAAACTCGTAACTCTCTGCTCCCCAACATTTCTCACGCAACGAATTTAGAGGAAAGGGCTGGACATCGCTGAAGACGATGCAACTCATTATTATAACTACTAGGATATTATAATTGGCAACAATGCTGTAAATCAGCGCTCCTAGCGGTGAGCATCGGAATCTTTTAGTACGTAATAGAGGAGCGATTGTTGCATAAGTGTGGAATATGAAAAGTCTTTAAGTAACAATATTTTGTGAATACAGGGACTGTTTCTGATTTGTATTAAGTAATACCGCACTAAAAATATTCAGTAGGTACTCGTATGAACGAAGATGCTTCCTAAAAATACAAATTGCAAGAGGAAAAACTGCAACCAGTGCTTTACGGAATTACAAGAAATTTGTGGGAGAGAAGTTCAACCATAACGAACTATATTGCAAGAGGCTGGAGACGAGGCATTCGCTTTCAATCAAGAGTTGACATCCAAAGAGCTTCAGATCGATCAGCGAGATAGAGATCCAAAAATAATGTTGCATATGGAGTCCGTCGTCTTCCAAGGATTTGGCAACGTATTGTTGACGTGGCAAGGGACTATGTGTAATGTCAAAAACAACCTAAATAAATGTGAAACAGTAGCTATGTTGCCATTACTTTTCGAATGCCTTGGAATATATAATTCATTGTTGCTGAAAATTCCTTCATGGGATTCCAGTATTACTACATACACAGCGTGTCACAAGTTGGTTTCTCTGACATGGATCAATGAAGCTAACCTTGCCTTCCTTTCTAACGAACAATCAAAATCGATGTTAATTTTATGTGTGAGCAATAGTTTAATTAATTTCAGTGCTCACGATTAACTCAAAACCTAGGGCGATGGAAACAGACCGGAAATCAGTGCGAAGATTTCTATAAGCAGCAATCATTCCTTCTCTTTTAATATGTTGAGTCCCAAGTCCCCCGCCAAAGGAAAACTCTCGTTCGTTTAACCCGCCGTAACTCGAAAACCATAAGTAGCGAGAACTTTTAAAAATGATTTCCATTCTTTCTCAACATTTCTCTCGCTCTGACCCCGTCTAAAGTGAAAAATAGAAAAAGTTTGCCGCTTACCAGCTTTTGAAGGTGTAAAAGTCTATCCTGAACAGATCACTTCTATGTTGGTATATTTTATTTTTCCTCAATTTTCAAAAAATTATTTTGATTTCGAATTTATTTCTACACTTTCCTTAGGCATTGAGCTATAAAAATACTACAGCGCGATCGACTATAACAGACGCTATGCCATGATAAGTGCTTAACGGAGAGGGAAATGTCGTCCTCGTGTGCTAACGAAACAAATAAACTGTCGGACAATTATTACATCGACTACTATAGAGCCTTAGTCAACATCACAGCGATACTGCTCTCCAACTATAATTCCTGTACGGAAATAAGTTTGAAGAATAAATGTGTAATGCCTATTGTGACATCCATTTCGCCCTTAAGAGCTACAGTATTTTAAAAAATTACATGAAATTTGGTTGTAATAATAACATGGATGGCATTTACTAGGTGATCATTTTGTGTGTGGAACGTAAACAGCGGCTCTGCGATCTTTGTTGTTACTCTGTGGGAAAGAAAAAAGAATGGTCTGTGACGAATAAGAGAGCGATCGCACTACACAGGTGACGTAACAACGGCGCGCTGTGTACTAGTAGGCCTACAAGCAATTGCCGTTCCAGAAACAGAATGGTCGGGTAATATTTTTTACTTTTAATAGCTACACGGCTGCATTCATTTGTTGACAAACAAAAGAAAAACAACCAATACCAACAACAGACATGGCTTAGGATTAAATTCCCTCTGTTATGCTTCATGGATATACAGAAACAAATGATGAAAGCTACCATTCAAATCTGAACACGAGGCAATAGAAATTTTATTCCTTATGCAAAGACTTAAATTAACGAGATGCAGACGTAGTGAAACCTTTCGTTTTTGGAGGGAGGATGATTTTATGATTTTCACCAACCTTTCGTTTTTGGAGGGAGGATGATTTTATGATTTTCACCAATCAAAAAAGTACAAAACACGTTTCAAAATAACAACTGAAAATTGTGTTCTACGTGATTCAGAAAGGAAATAAAAATGAACAGGAGAAGAAAGCAGGGACGGAAATGAAGAATAAGAAATGAATAACTTACACAAGCCAATCAATGAAAGCAAAAATAACCGAGATAAAATACAAACAAAACAGTAAATAAAAGGAAGAGGATAAAAATAAAAGAGAAGATAAAAAGACAGGAAGGATGAAATGATAGAAAGAAACAAACATGCAAAGGAAGAAAGGGAAGTGATACAGAAAGAAGAAAGTAAGTAAAGAAGCAAAAATGGATGGAGAAAATAAGGAAGAATAGAAGGAAAGAAGAAATTAATGGAGAAAGATGTGCCTGTAAGGTTGCAGTTTATAAATTCTTTGGTAAAAATTGAGTTTAAATGATCGAGTGTTGGGTTACATTTAGGTTACAAGACCTAATACAAGAGGGTTATATTATTTAATTCACATACTTATCATAAATATTAAATGTTACAAGGAATCATGCACACCAACTATTACTAAACATTATTAAATTAATTAGGTCTAGGCTACATCCATTATTTCATTAAACATACATTACCCTTATTTGTTAACATGCATAAAACCAGCTTGTAGTGTTTCATGCTAACCTAGTAGATCCATACTTCAATAATATTACAAAAATAAATTTCACATTATGAATGCTAATTACATATTTACTTACTAGGCCTATAATATGGGAACTACAAACTATGAGTTAAATATTCAGTCCAAGAAAACAATGTCAAGATTCTCAGCTACCCGACTGCATTCATAATTTAATAAAAACTAATTTTACATCACTATGTAACTTGTTACTAATTATGTTGGTAATGTAGGCCTATTTACTAAAACCGCAATCTCTTCCAGAACGATATTTCCCGCAACTAATAGCCTGTCTGAGCTGCATTTAGCAGATTTCTACACTTACTTTGTAATGATCGACATTAAACATTCCAGTGTCGTACTCTACAGCCTCAAAAAGATTTTTTCCCCCTATTTGTATAAAGAAAGTAGGCTACAGACATCCATTTTCCCCTCTGCCTTTTCAGTCACAAACAAGCAACAAGTAATCGACGACACTGAGTAGGGGGTGCAGGTACAGGCAATTCCTCGCTTTATGACAGAAGGTGTACCTGGATACTGAATAACATGTTTACTTTTCCTAGACATGCCAGATATATTTGTCATGCAGAAGTAACAATCAATAATATGATTTGTTGGTTCTCGCCACACTGCAAATGGTAACGTTTTGAGTTTGCCATCTAACCACAATCTAAGATTTGTCGTACAAGTGATACAACATTGATGAGGTGACAGTTGTTTTTCCTGGTCACCAATTTGACACCCGAAGTATAAAGAATATGCACGTTCAGTAATGTTATAAATGTTTTTACCGATATCCTGATAACTGACGAAGGCTTGGTTAGATGGTATAACAAATAACACATTTTCATCTTTACATTTGGTAAGTATGTAAGTAACCGTGTAGGACAGGGGTAGCCAACATATGACACGTGTGTTACCAGGTGGCACGCAAACTCATTTTCGATGTAAGATATCTAAAAATTGTGAAGTGGTGTGACATTTCAAGCATTGTTTTCAGAATCTACCCGTGAAAATTGGTTTAAAACATGTATTATCTTCAAGGAGGTAAATTTCATGTTGGGTAGTGTAATTAATTAGATCCCAGATATGTTGTCCTTCACGTTAACCTTCTGACTGGCATTCTGGAACTGTCATGTCGTAGGTACATCAATCGCCATGGCTATGAATCACGTACACGGTCGGAGATGGTAATTTCTCGAAGCTGTGATTTTGGAACTATAGTCACAGGTAGAACCAGTGATAAACCTTTCACAGCGACAAAATCACAGGTCTTCAAATCACACCCCATCACTATTTATATTTCGTAATTGTGAAATAAAATATATATAATCAATGCCTTTCATGTTTTCTGCAACCGGACGAGCATAATATTACATTGGTGTAGCAACGTTGCCAAGTGTATGAGCATGGCTTGTTAATAGGGAAATCTTATGCGAAGTTTTACCGTCAAATGGCAGGAGCGTTCCATGCGGCGCAACATGTTGTAGGACTATGTTTTGTCATATGCTACAGTTGATTACGTTTTCCCGCTTGTTGGTTTTCTGTGCGTGTCAAAATTATATTTACAGTCATTTTTTATAACCTAGTATAATTTAATATAATTCAATATTTTCTTACCTCATAATTTAATTTACAATAAATAATAACGTAAACCTGTATAATATTGAGCGATTCCCCGAGATGGGTGGGGAAATCTGCAGTATGCAGAATATAGATACGAGTAAATTGAATGTTCATGAACCTAAACGAGAACTTTGAGAACGAGGTGCACGAATAAAAAAAATAGGAACTATGTCGAAAGTGAATGTTGCCCTCTTTAATAATTAGTATTTAAGAACCGTACGCTAAAAACAGAATATGCAGTCACCGATGTGTTTTTTTTATAGGGAAGAGACTATCGAAATTGAATTCCTTGTATTTTTTCTGTAGTTGCAGAAAGATCAAATGCAATTTTTAATAGGATGATATAATATGATCGCAATAGTATCACGATCAGTAGTGTGTTTTGTAGGCTAAGGACATGCAGTTTTGAATATTGTGTGGGATGACTTTGAAAATTTGAACTTAAAACATGGCTTTAATAATTAGGGTACAGTACATTAAAAACATAATTCACGAAATGGACTTCACTACGGATCGTCCTGGATAATAAACATCCCAGTTTATCGAGATTTTACTGCAGGCGTAAAATTCGGAGACTCCTACAACTACTGCATATAATCTAAGCTAACATAGCTCGCTGTCGAGGTTGCATATGTTTTTATTAATTTTTCTTTTTCCTCTTCCAAAATGAAACTGTAGTCAACAATTCCATACTTGAAGTAGTTACTTTTATTTAATAGCTAGCACTTTCGAGGCCCAATATTACTTATATTTTTTAAGGTTTAAAGCATATATTCAGAATATTTCGGGACCTGATTGAAGACAAAAAGCTTTCCCTGGTTTTTACATATAGGGACATAACAAAAATTTGCCATTTTTAGTTGTTTTTAAGAGTATTTAATATAATAATACACTACGTATATCCTCAATGTTTATATACAGAAAAACAAATGCACACGCAAAGCGCATCCCTCATAGTACACGTGCGCTATCTGTTGGTGCTAGTTCAGGATATCCCTATTTAAGATGGCTAGGCTGTACATGTCCGGATAAAACTGCGTAAAAAGAACGCCTGTGCTCGCCTTTACAGAGGCATAAAAACAGATACAATTACTTTTTGTTATATTTAACAGGCTAGCCTTTCAAGGTTCAAGGTTAGTTGGAGCAAAACATTAGATGAATGAATAGGCGTTTGCAGGCTATGCTACCTATACATGTTTTAAAAATAATTTTCAGTAAATAAAAGCACTGTATGAATGAAGAAAGAAGCAAAGAAAGAAAAAGGTGCAGATCTTGCATCATTTTTTAAATTGGTTTATTTTACGATACTTTATCAACTGCTATGGTTATCTAGGTGATAAGGTGATGCCAACGAAATGTGTCCGGAGCCACCGGCGTAGCTCGGTCGGCTAAGGCGCTTGCCTGCCGATCCGGAGTTGCGTTCGGGCGCGGGTTCGATTCCTGCTTGGGCTGATTAGGTTTTTTCCGAGGTTTTCCCCAACCATAAGGTAAATGTCAGGTAATCCATAGCAAATCCTCGGCATCATCTCGCCAAATATCATCTCGCTATCACCAATCCCATCGACGCTAAATAATCTCGTAGTTGATACAGCGTCGTTAAATAACCAAGCAAAAAAAATGAGTCCGGGGTCCTGCGCCGAAAATTACCCAACATTTGTTCTTTATGGGTTGAGGAAAAGCTCCGGAATAACTCTCAATCGACTTGACCGAACCACGATTTGAACCCGGGCCCGCTCGTTGCACGGCCAGGCATGCTAACCTTTACTGCACAGCGGTGGACTTTTTGCATTATTCGACCAATCAAACGATCTATAATTTTATTCCTTAATACTCTATCACCTCTTTAATGAAATACAGACAGTCTAGACCCCAACCTGACAATTAGTCCGTCATGGTCGTTAGGCCTACCACTGCTTACATTATGCGTTTACTTACGTGATTTTACAAGGCTGGGAAATCCGACAGAAGGCCTATAAGCCACTGCTACCGTAAAGTACCATTACGATGCAGTGTACTAACCTAGTCCATGTGTGCAACTCTCCACTGATAGGAATGCGAATCGATGGACAGAGCTGTAGCAGATGACGTTAATAATACTGGCATTCAGCACAATAGTTATTGCATATCCATAGTTAAATATTTTATACAAAGACTAATGTACTTGAAATGTAATAACATGCCCCTTTTCCCCGCCATGTCATATTTTCATTATCTATAGCTTTCTCTTACTTTAAAATATAATTACTTTGAAGTAAACAATAATACGGGCTCATAGGCTCTGTTTACATTTAACGTGTTAAGGACGGAACGGCTCATCATCTGCAAAATGTAATTCTTCGAAGATGTAATAATTTACACATGAGTGGACGATATTAGTAACAAAACATCATGAAAATGCTCGGATGGATATTTTATGCCGAGAAAAATTTATTTATATTTACCCCAGATATTATATATATATATATATATATATATATATATATATATATATATATATATACGGGGTGGATACTGTACAATATCTCCAAAACTAAGCGTTGTAGAAAGAAATGTCTTAGATAAAAGTTGCTTGATATTATGGGGGAAAGTAAATGCCATTTGTCGTGTTTTATTTGGAGGACGTTTGGATGGTCATTTGAGGGTCAAAGTCGTTTATTAAATGGGAACCAATATTTTTTATTTTGTTTTCTTATTCCTCATCACAAAACCATTTTGTAGTACATGGTTCTTTCACTGGTGTAGACAATTAAACATTGATGAAAGGTAGGTACACAGAGTATTGTACGGGTATTGTACAGTATTATTTCATAAGCATCGTAGGTCCATTTCAACCCACAGACAACTGAGTACGCTTCAAATGTTAAACGACTTGCATGGAACTGATGGCTGTTACTCGGTAATCGCTAATTGTAGGTACGTACCACCAGTGGGTCCACCTGGACTCGAAGGCGGCTGCAAGTACACTAACTACAGATACAAGGAAACCGTCCTACCGTGGAAAGTAAACAAAACAACGGACACAATGTCTCATTGCCTCCTCGCCTACTGTGATGCTGGACTGTTTCGAATGGGTCCAACCCTTCATTGCGCTCTTCGTACACAGCCATTCATAATTTTTGTTGTTATTTACGTTGGTGTAAGAATAATTGCAAAGTGCTTCATACAAAAGTTGTTCAGTTTTTATGAGGAATGAGAAAACAATATAAAAATGTAGGTTCCTATTTAAAAAAATTAAAATGACCCTAAAATAACCATCACAACGTCCTCCAAATAAAACACGACAAATGGCATTTACTTTCCCCCATAATATCAAGCAACTTTTATTCAAGACATTTCTTTCTACAACGCTTAGTTTTGGAGATACTGTACAGTATCAACTTCAATGGTCCACCCTGTATATATACATACAGGGTGAGTCACGAGGATTTACCGCCACTTACGGAGCCTATTTCCGAAGATTCTGAGCCAAAACTATTATATAAACATATGACCTAATCAGGGGCGTATTTTGAGGGCTACCGGCGGTAGCCCAAGGAAATTACAAAAGAAAAAGTTTATAATATAACATAATGTAATAATTTTGTATTATTAGTTTTACCATAGTAATTAAAATTAAAGTAATTGTTAGATATATTTTGTGTAATAATAGGGTCAGCGGTAGCCCAAACCCTTTAACGAGTATACGCCACTGGACCTAATCTCAATATTTTCAGTTACACTAATTTTTTGTTGTTGTTTGTAAAATACCTTTATTTTTTAGTTTTAAGGATAAAAGAATATTACAGATAGAGATTTAACTATTCAAGAGCATCATTTCTTTAATTAGCTAGTATTCTGAAGCTAAAAATGTGTTGTGAATTCCATAGTTGCTTCGTACAGATTTTTTTTTTTCGAATTTAACTACAAAATTACATTTTCTTGCGCATTAATCAAACAATTGTTACAAAGCACGCCACTCTTTAAGAATTTACATTAGTATGCATAATTAAACTGCAAAGAATCGAGTTCCTGAAGTCATATGATTTGTAACAATTTTTGTGATAAGTGCATAAGATTAATGTAATTTTTAGTTAAAAATTGAAAAACAAAATTTGTACAAAGCAATTAACAACACATTTTTAGCTTCAGAACACTAGCCAATTAAAGAAATGATATTTCTCAACAGTTCATTCTCTATTTGTAACATTCTTTTGCCCTTAAAACTAAAGAAAAAGGGTATTTTATTAATTTCAAATTAGTGTAAATGTGGAAATATTGAGATTAGGACAAATGTTTACATGGCATTTTTGCTCAGAATGTCTTCGGAAATAAGCTCCGTAAGTGACGATAAATCCTTGTGAATCATCCTGTATGTAGGGATGAATGTATGTACAGGGACATCATTTTATTTTTACTAACATTTTTAATATTAACCTGGCTATAACTTTAGAGAACCGAAAACACAGTTTGCTACTCCCTTCCACGACTGGAGTTCGATGACACTGGCGTAAAACACAAACAAATCACTTTACTAGGTATAGGAGCGAAGAAAAAGTAGTTCATCCATTTACGTAAACTAGGAAATATCACGATTTTGAGTTTGATAATTTTCATTAGGTTTTTGTTTAATCAAAATACAGTACTGTATTAAGAATAAGTGTTTTTACTCACGAACTAAGTTATCCATGCGAAAGTATTCATTATGCATTGCATATTATACTGTATACAGCACATTAGCGTACACTGTAGAGAATGAAGTTAAATTGAAAAATAATCATAATATGGATATTTATATATATTTTTGAAAATGGTGACCGTTCATTTCGATACAGGCTTCAGTTCTTTTGTACATATTATAGCACTATAGACTATTGCATCTAATTCCAATTACCAGTTTCGTCCTTCGTACTAGTAACTCCTGTTGAAATAATTCTGAACCTACTCTATAAAAGAGTACCTTACGTACTGTAAATTCAATCTTCACTTCTGTCCGACCTAGATAAAATTACTCAGACATGCTATCTACTGTCCAAGTGGTTATGTCGCAGGATCGTAGAAAGGGGGAAAATCACGTGACAGTTAATTACTTAACAAGATCCTTTTATTTAAGTTATTTTAAACAGTTGTATAATATTACGTAAACGTCCAATTCTTAACGGAAATTAATGTTTTCAGAAAAGAGCTAAGACAGCCCAGCAACTAGATTTTACAGAGGGGCGAGCAGAAGCAGGTGGGGAAAATCGGGATGCGACGTAGGCAAACGGACGACAGTACCTGTGCGAAAATATGATTCAATATTGAAAGCTCTTTCGTCACTGGAAAACGCGAACATATTTCTGGAACGTACTATACTCACTAACTCAGTACTGGTTACTATATGCGCCTTGGTTCTGTGTGGAATACAGTTGGAACTTCGTTAGTAGTTAGTAGAAGGGGTGGAAGTGAAGTACATTCAAAAACTCAGGTACAATAAAAATTGAAGTAAAAATAAAATGATGTCCCTGTATGTATGCATAAAAATTTCCGGTTTTTACATTAGATGGAGAATAAAATTTATTCATATATTGATATGTTAACAATAGTGGATATGGACGGAAATCAGGCATAAACAAGATTAATAACACTCACTGACGCATAGCCAATATTAATGAAAGGAAATATCGGCACTTTTTTATTTTATGTCTCTATTCAAGCGCTCCCATCGATGGTAAGAGTAACCATTCAATGTTTTGCGTCATTTCCAGCTGTGATAACGTAAGTAAAAAATATATATATTATTGACTTTGGTATTCGAGTTTCTAAGGGTCAATTGTCACTAATATACAAAATTCTTAATCTATAATCAATCACTTCTATTCAAGTACGGCATATCTTCTACGTATGAATAACACATGCAGAATATATATTTTTTCTTGTTAATTCTAACAATATGGATAATCACTAATCTGATGCACTTAGTTAAAAGAAAAAAGATAGTAATGAATTCAATAAATACATCCTGAATCATTTCAAACCTCCATTCTTGAAAACAAAGACTGCCAAGTCATCATTGTTAGAACTTCAATTATTGATAAAATATTGTAAATACCAGAAAAATCTGTGTCCCGAACCTGCAATACCAAAAAAACACACACACACAAAAATGCCAACATTACTACAATAGAAGGAATTCGACTTCGGAGATCAAAATCAATTAAAATTAATACCACAAATTTTAGAAAGAAACACTGCACAGAAAGATATAAACAGATACTTAAGCTCCCGCTATCCATTTAATATAATAAATATTTCTACTATAAATTACTTTCTTACACAAAGTGAACAGTAATTTAAATTTGAAAGCTAAATTATTAAATAGGCCTAAGATTACATGATTTGACAATCTACACAAATTTTAGGCTGAAAATGTAACGAAACCGCTGAAGGATGTTACAATGAAAAAATAAAAACAGAAAAAAATGTCTTCAAGGCTTCTGGACGATGATGATTCATATTATACTACAATATGAGATATTTGTTTCAACACGTGTGAAAGTTTTAATTGAAAGTACCGAGATCCAACTCTTTCTTCAATAATTGTATATATACTCAAACGTTGCTATAAAATTAAAAAAGTAAAAAACAAGAGTACTGACGAATGTTCTGCCGATAATAAATGATCCGTAACATCAGATCAAATATTTGATAACTTGAGTGTATAACCTACCCTAATCATCTGCCGCATCCCACACCGCAATCATTAACTGCACCATAGTAAAGAATGTTTAAAAAAACATGATAATACACACACTTGTACTCACCTAAAAAACTAAACAGAACTGAGATATTTAGCAAGAAGAATTTTAAACTGGCCATATTTGCGGTGGAATTATAGATGAATCCCTACATTGACGTTCCGCCTCGATGACATTTGGCATTCTAACACGATCAATATTATTCCATGTGACCGATGTTTAGCCTACATTTCACGAACGACGATTTTAGAACGCAACTAGTGCATCAGTGGCGCCCCTAGCAGCCGTTTTTCAAAACAATAGTTGCAATGAAAGTATAGCAATGTATCGACAATTTTATTATCGAAACATATGTATCAAACACGTTCTACTACCATATATAGAAAATTACATTTCCTTTTATAATGGCAAAAGTTCCTGCGTTGCTATGGTTACAGATATTAATTGTTCACATTACATACTTCCGATTAGTGCGAAAGATATCTTTCAGTATCGTGAACATCACAAGCGATAATACGTAGTGTTCTTAAAATGTCCGAAGAAATGGGTTACTACAATTTCAAAATTGCTAATCATGTCAGGGAATATGTAAGTACTTATTGTATAACTCTGTGATACATTTTCTTAACTTAAAAATATAATACAGCGACACTATACATTTAATTTGTAATTTAAAACACATATTCATTATTTCCTAATTAAAACGAGAATAATACACCGTTTTATTCTAAAATCAATTGCATTGTTGAGACCATCTCATTATAATATTATCCCAGACCACACAAAACAGATTGATCAACCTTATGGGCTTTAAAGTCAACAACTTTTTTTATCACTTTTACTACGCTGCCATCTAGCGACTTCAGAAGAAATCATGTTATAACTCCCATTTAAATTGAATGGAGCAACTGTACTTCCATCTAGCGGTCATTACCAATCCACAGTGGCGATCCTAGCGGTTGTTCTCTTCCACATGTTACTGTTTTTAACATGGGGATGGTCAATCTATTATATGTGTTCAGGAATATCCAGCATTTTAAGGTGAAATTAAATATATCCAATGTTCAGCTATCTTATTACAGCAATGCAGCCATCAGCTGTCTTGAAGTCAGATAATATATTATCCATGTATGTATTTAACCCATCATTCTGATGCCGGAACATCCCCATGAAGGATGTTTCAGTAGACCTACCTTCAAGAAATTTAGTTACACTTTTTTTCCGACAGGGGCAGAGGAACAAGTGGAAAGTTCATCGCCTCAAATGCCACCTAGTATGAATTTAGTCTCGCTCACGCACACATGGTTTACATTTCCAAACATCCCAGTCTAATAACTATTTCTTTCAATTAAATTTAATTTAAGAAAAAGAATATATTAGGAGAGGGGGGATTTAAAACAGTCAATTGCATTTTACATTTTACCCTACCACACTCCATTCCCTCTTTCATATTTCAAAAGGAACCCTATATTTTTTTCTTGGTTATTTAATGCCACTGTATCAACTACTGGGTTATTTAGCATTGAAAGAATTGGTGACAGGCCTATGTACCTGTGAACATTTTTAATGTTGTAAATGAAACCGTTTTGACACAATGCTGTTGCAGAGTTTAAACTTTTTTGTCCGAACTAAGGTACTTGTTGCAATATGACTTCTAAGGAACTGTTTTCTATTTTAATCTGTAACTGTATATTTTTTTCTCATTTTCAGGAAGAAAAGAGAGTTTCAGAGAGAAAAAGGCAGCTGTTGTATTTAATTTTACATTATCTCAGGGAAGAAGGGTAGGCGTATTAAGTTTATTTTTCACTTAAATCACTTCTATTTTTTTTTTATCCAATTTCCCTCAACTTGGTGAGGTTGCCAAAGACAAACACTGTTAAACAGTAACATTTAATATGACATTAAAAATGTCTTACAAGAAATTTGTTTACAATAAACTAAAATTTACAGTAGATAATATTTCACATAATGCAAATTTGCAGTAAAATAAAAAATACAGATAAAAATAGAAGAGAAAATTTAATTTGAATTGAAATACAAGTGTCGCCATAAAATCTGCAGAGAACCCTTCAAGGCTATCAGAAATGTCCTTAATTGTTGTTGTTGGGACTCCAAATTTATGACAGAATGACACGAACTGTTTTGTTATGGTCCCTCTAGCGCCCACCATTAATCCAATGACGTCTATATCCCTGAGTTTATATGAAGTTTTGTAATAAGGGATAGTTGATTCGTAAACTGTCCTTTTCTCTAGATTAACCTCCTCGGGTTGATTCTGTTAGTTTCTACAAATATTTGGTTCAGAGTAATTATTAGTTAATTTACTCATGGCACCTGGATTAGTAAACACAGCTTTTGGAGTCTCTAGGTAGTCAGCCATATCGATACGCTGACAGTTGAGGACTTTGGTAAGCATTCAGATCCTGTCAGCTGTTGAGTGTTATTTCGTAGGACAGAAGTTAGAGAACTCTTGTAGTGGGAATTAAGAAAAAGAGATCTGTAAGAATGTTAACAAACGAGGTAATTTGACTTTTATTTATTACGGTGGTTATTTTAATATGAATATTCAGAAAATACAGGGTGAATATAAAGTCTTTGCCTGATTATAATTAATTACATCTCAACATCTATGCTAGATAGACAAATAAAACCTGTGGCATTAAGTCGTCCAATATATCGAGATTTTTTTTTTGTGTGCATTACAGGTACTGTAATTTAGGAGTGCTGCTCCCACAATGGCGTCTATGCAGGAGAAAGCATGTGTTTTGTGGTTCACAGTTGCCTATTACAGTTCAGTGACAGTTCTGAAGAGAGTAAGGTCGAGATCCACCGGATGTGAGGAGCATCAAAGCTTAGTATGAAAAATTTAAAGAGACTGGCAATGTTGGTGACAAGCCAAGAAGTGAGTGACGAAACTGTTGATACCGTGCGTACAGCTTTTCAACACAGTCCGCAGAAATCAACCGAAATGCAGTCGTTTGTGTAAAATCTTCACTATGGTGATCTGAGGTATGTCGGTTTCTGTGGACTGCGTTGAAAAGCTGTACGCACGGTATCAACAGTTTCGTCACTCACTGCAGGTCTACCACGTCTTGTCTTGTCACCAACGCTGCCAGTCTCTTTAAATTTCTCATACCATCCTATGATGCTGCTCCTCACATCTGGCAGATCTCGACCATACTCCCTTCAGAACTGTCACTGAACTGTAATAGGCGACCGTGAACCACAAAACACACACTGCTTTCTCCTGGATAGCAGCAGCACTCCTAAATTACAGTACCTATATCACACACAAAACAACTAGGTATATTGGACGACTTAATGCAGCAGGTTTTATTTGTCTATCTAGCATAGATGTTGAGATATAATTAATCACAATCAGGCACAGACTTCTTATTCACCCTGTATATACAGCAGGACGAAATTCAATTTTTGTAAAGACAGCTTCACATGTCATATGTGATAAGTTTAATTAATATTGTTATATTTATTTGCAGATTTTATGAAACTGCCCAGAGTTTTAGCAATGAAGCCCATCTTAGTAACCAATATGAAGTATGTGATAATATAGACTTAAGTACTATTGTCCAGGACTTTGAAACATATTACTATGTACGCTTTCAAAAGTACCCAAAAATATGCAAAAAAGTAGTTTCAGAAGAAAACAAGAAAAACATATGGAAAAAACCAGTCCTCGCAGAAAAGATTCATCACACAACAAAAGTTCGTAGAAACAGTATTCAGAACGGAGAAAATAAATTGCAAGTACCGGCATCCAAGTCTTCCCAAAAGACCTCAAGTAACAATTCACAAAAATCTTTCAAGAGTAATAACTCTTTACCAGAATTGGATTTAATAGTGTTGCCTTTGACTTCTGGAGATTCCAATCAAGGAAACAATGCACAAAATGACACACAGGAAAATGGTTCTGAGAAGTTTTTGAAGCCCCTGTCAGGATGTCACATCTACAATGCTGAATGGAAAGAATTTGCCGAAATTATATCAAAGGTAATTATTATTTGAGGTAACAGTATCGTCTGCAGTGTAATCTTCTTCAGAGTAGATTATTGGAAACAGTCCTCACCTCCAGTGATTCACAGTGGCCAGTGATGCACTGCCAGTCACACACTTTGAACTGAGCAGTTTTTGATGCCTTAGTGATAGATAAATAGAAGTTATGTTATTTTAAAATGAGCAGAAATAGAGTTTTAGTAGCTTATTAATAGATGTTCGATTTCGAATTTTAAGTCACATGATTTCAACTGGCTGCATGATTGTACTATTGGGCAAGTCAAATAATGTTACAGAAACTTTACAAAAGTTGAAACGATGGTACAGTGAAATGAACGAAAATATGGAGTACACAAAACAAGCTAAAAAACTTAAATAAGATAGGTAGTCAAGTATTCCATTTATTCAATCCCCATCCCCACTCTCACGTGCGAAGCTCTGGCGGCTAGTTTGTGCTGTGTACAGTAAGAGTGAAGTAAGTATGGCGCCCATCAATAAATAGTTAAATTTTTGTTTTCCTAAGTACTCCAAATATCAAACATGGAAAAGAAATTACCCGGAGGCAAAATAGCCCCCACTTGGATCTGCTTCCTGAGCATGCATGGGGACTGTGATTGACAGTATGTTTGTCCTGGTCTTCACGTTTCTCTTTTAAATTAAAGTGAATATTTTTCATTCTTTATTGATATTTTTGGCAGTAGGTCGGATTATGAGGAAAATTACAGAGACACTTGTTCCAAGAAAAACTGCTGCAAGTCAGTGAATTCTTAGGGAAATGAACATTCACAACAAGAAACAGCCAAAAGACTGATTATATCACAAAAATTGAAGCGTCGGCTGGAACAACGTTGTAAGTTACAAAATTTTCATTCGGTGTTCCGTGTAATAATGTTGTATGTCATGTTACCTTGCTATACTCCTTGGCTTGCAATTGTCCATCAATGCAGTACGTGAAATTTGTCCACTCAAAAGTTTTCTACCCTATAAGAACAACATTGTACGCATACACATTTTTGCAGCTCCTGTAAATTTTACCAAATGTAACTTATAACGTTGTTCCAGCCGACACTTCAATTGGTAAGTGGAGTCAGGTGTTGAAGTCTATGAGATTCATACTGCAGACAAGTAGTGCAGATGGCAAAAAGAAAAGTTACCGATACTGATCTCCATAATCAGCTGCAAAGTAAGTGATAGAAATTCAGAGAAGACCTCGAGAATCTGGTCTTCAACATGCAGGCTTCATGGATCACTCCAGCAATGGCTAAGGAAGTCTTGGATGGGCCAAGGATATGAAAAAAGTTTTCTTGGATGATTTGATCATGGTTAGGTAATGTTATACAAATTTAACATATCCTGTTAGAGAAATTACAACTTTATACAACCCATGCTACTAACCTCTTCGTCCCTGAACTCCCTTCCAAGATATCACAGAATGCAGTAAAGCAGATTAAGTGACGAGGCTTCCTCTTTCAAGCACAATGTGCCAGAAGAGCACCCAATGAAGTGTTTCCTGCACACACATCATCTTTAGCAGTGTAGATCTGGATGTTGTCCATTAACACAATGTGAATGGACCAAAAGGAGTATAAACATTTTGGAAATAAAAAAGAAAAGTTCCAAATTAAAACTCAGAGTTTACTCTTCATGAAATAGCTCTCTGCCACAAAGCGAGTCTCTAAGCAATTTAATTGATGGAAAAAAAAGTCTAAACACTTCCATGTCCAGGCAACATTGAAGACTGTGCTTACTGAAAACATTTATACTGATTTAGTTCAGAAATGAGAAATCTAAGTGTGAAGAACTCAAACTGCATTCAAATGGTCGTAAATAAGAAAGGAATGCATACTATATATACGTGCTTCATTAAATAATATAATTGTTTGGCTACAAAATGTGTCATGTACTTTTCTTTTTACTCTTCAGCGTTAATAATTACAACTTAAATATTAAATTTCAGGAAATATGCGTCAACGATCTAAACGTGCACTGGAATGACATCATGGGACTAGATGAAGCTAAACAACTGCTCAAAGAAGCCGTCGTGTATCCAACAAAATATCCTGAGCTCTTCTCTGGAGTTTTAGCACCGTGGAAAAGTTTGCTGTTGTACGGTCCTCCGGGAACTGGTATGTACTTCATTTCAATATGTACGCTTATCAAATTAGTATGTGACTTAGGCAATCATTGCTAATAAATTTCTCTTGAAATTACTTGCACTGTGTTAAAATAATTACAATGTATTTCATCAATTTTAGGGAAAACTTTATTGGCAAAAGCTGTTGCTACTGAGAGCAGAACGACATTCTTCAACATAGCAGTGAGCTCCATCATAAGCAAGTGGAGAGGAGATTCAGAGAAACTTGTCAGAGTAAGATCTGTGGAATGATAATATTCTTTAAATCACTATCTGTTACTTTCTGCTACACAGGGGTTCTTAATCTTTTCTGGCCAAGATCCAAAGTCAACTAGGCGTCAATTTACTTGCATGATCCATAAATCCATTTTGAAGTTAAACAGTGGCAATGTAATAATATTGTAGAAATTAATTATTTTATGGGAACAGACACTATCATGTTTTTGTTATTGTTAGAAAAAATGTAGTTCTGCAAAAGCTTATAGTTTTAAATTAAATACTTCAATATTTCTCGAACAACTCATCTCGAAAGTCATAGGTTAACAGCCCTGTGCTAGATCTCTCTTTCTTTCTCTGCTTTAGAATTATGGATTGACTTCAATTTTACAATAATTCGTGTTCTCTGGAACAAGAACTTAACTACAAATCTTCAATTTAAGATATAGAACATCAAACATTTTAAATCTGGTGTAACAGAATTGTGTAGAATGACATTTAAATATTTCTAAAGGGCTCTGTGTCTATTGGAGGGAGTAATGCTGTTTTATTAGGTGAGTAATGTGTTATTAAGGATTGAATATTATGAAAAAATGATGTAATATATGCGAAGTTGTTATTCCAGGAAATGCCTTAATTACAGTTTTTGCACATTTTTGGCGATGTCCTACAGTGTTTTCCTATATGTTTGCAGTTATGGATCAATTTAGGAATTCTGTTATCAAATATTCTATGTAGACCTGCATTATTTAAGACAATATTTCCAAACTGTCGCAATTCATGGTATGCATTCATCAAAACAAAGTTAGGTTCTTAACTAATGTCATGACTTTTGGATTTATAATTACTTGCATTTCATTAAACAATGAATATTCTACGCATTAAATTATTCAAGTACAGAAGCTAAATTAAGCTACTAGTGCTGTTTGGAAAGTTCATGGCTTGACAGACATAAAACTAGAATTCTATTATTGTGAAACATAACATCCCCTGACATTAACACATTTAGTCCAATGGTGACGCAATGCTTTTATACTCACCTTACAAACAGATTCTTTTTTAATAATAATAATTATTATTATTATTTATTTATTTGTACTGGCAGAGTTAAGGCCATAGAGCCTTCTCTTACACTCTACCAGGTGACAAAGTATACAAGGAGTGAAAATTTAACAAAAAGTTAAAGAACAGGATACTAACATTTTACAAAAAGTAACAGCATAACAAAATTGACACTAAACACACTTCGAGGTCTGCAAAAAAAAAAAAAAAAAAAAAAAATACTGGTGCAATAATCTCATCAGACCAAAATTATTTCCAGCCCAGTAAGTTTTGAGCTTTGGGAGGGTGCCAGCTCTGGAGAATAGGGGAATGTGGCAAGGATTCGAACCATAATTCAGCAACAGCAATTGCAGATGTTTGAGCAGACGCACGTCATGATGACACAACACTTTCTTCTTGGACATAACTGGCCTTCTTCACAAATTTTCCCTTTCAACTGCTGCATTTATGGTTTTCTCAATCCCCAGATCACTTTTCCAGTGGATTGAACAGCCTTTGTTTTCGTTGGAGGTGGAAAGTCACTGTGTTACCACAGTTCCGATAGCTCTGCTACACAGTGATGGATACAGGTTTCATCTGTCACGAACCTCTGTAAAAAATTGGATATATTCTTCTAAAATCGAGCCTGTCTTTCAAAATTTGACATTGAAAGTGTTTTTGTTCTGGTGATAAACACAGCACCCTCTCTGCAACTCACTGGCCATCCAATGTGGGGATCACCTTCCACATTTTCTCGGCCATGTTTAAATAACATGGTGTTAACATGCATAATGAAATCGCATTTCTGAAATTTTTTTGCAAATCTAATCTTTCAGGTAATGCTCCCTGTAAAGCAGATTTGAATATTTTCAAGGGAAAAATTGTTCCGGGGCCGGGTATCGATCCCGGGACCTCTGGTTGAACGTACCAGTGCTCTGCCAACTGAGCTACCCGGGAACTCCACCCGACACCGTCTCAACCCTTCCCTTTATATCCACACAACTCGCGTGGGCTGAAGAAACGCCAAAGACCCACATCGAGTGCACACAAACTCTGTGTGCTCAGTTGGCAGAGTGCTGGTACGTTCAACCAGAGATCCCAGGATCGACACCCGGCCCCGGAACAATTTTTCCCTTGAAATTATTCAAATCTGCTTTACAGGGAGCTTTACCTGAAAGACTAGATTTGCATAACATATACGTCACTGTGTACATTAACAGAAACCCACAATTCCAAGTCACACAGAGTTTGTGTGCACTCGATGTGGGTCTTTGGCATTTCATCAGCCCACGTGTGTGGATATAAAGGGAAGGGTTGAGACGGTGTCGGGTGGAGTTCCCGGGTAGCTCAGTTGGCAGAGCGCTGGTACATTCAACCAGAGGTCCCGGGATCGATACCCGGCCCCGAAACAATTTTTCCCTTGAAATTATTCAAATCTGCTTTACAGGGAGCATTACCTGAAAGACTAGATTTGCATAATATATACGTCACTGTGTACATTAACAGAAACCCACAATTCCAAGTCACACAGAGTTTGTGTGCACTTGATGTGGGTCTTTGGCATTTCGTCAGCCCACGTGTGTGGATATAAAGGGAAGGGTTGAGACGGTGTCGGGTGGAGTTCCCGGGTAGCTCAGTTGGCAGAGCGCTGGTACATTCAACCAGAGGTCCCGGGATCGATACCCGGCCCCGAAACAATTTTTCCCTTGAAATTATTGAAATTTTTTTGTTTGTATGTCTGTCTGTATGTTTCACTTGATAATAGCTGAACCGATTTCTATTAAAGGAACTGCTACTTTGACTTGATTCAGGTGATGTTTGAATTGGCGAGGTACCACGCCCCGTCCACAATATTCTTGGATGAGCTGGATGCCCTCGCTTCACATCGAGACACGTGTGGGACGCACGAGGGATCTCGACGGCTGAAGGCAGAGCTGTTCATTCAACTGGATGGATTGACACACAGTGAGGACAGAGTTTTCCTGTTAGCAACATCCAACTTGCCATGGTAAATCGCACATATAATTGTTGTTGTTTAGTTAACTGTCCGAAGACAGGTTGGAACCTTACTACTCATGAGGCAACTAAGCCAGGAGGTAATGGGGTAGGGTGGCCAGTTCCTTTCTCCCTCCATAAATTTAGTAGTGGTTATTTCTCTTATTTAAACTAGATAACCCGAAATGTGTTCTGGTACTCCAAGTTGGAATATGTATACATATGTCAGCATTTACATTCACTATAATGTTGACCTCACATACAGTGCCACAATTACATTTACTACATAAACACTTTCTTGTGGACGCACTATTATATCTAAATTTCATACCTACTATTTTATTTCATCTTACTCAAATGTCACATCCATGCCCTTCAAATAGAGTTGTTATGCCTAGTCACTGCTAAGTAATAACTATTTTCCAATTCTATTTTTCATTTTCATCTAGTACTTATTTTACTATACTGCTTATTCATTTCTCTACTTATTTCTTCTACTTTTAACTAATCTCATACTATCTTTCCCTATAATTCTTTCACCATTCACTATTTTCTGCAACCCCTTACATCCACCCCAACTAATTCCTTCTACTCTCTCCTTCATTCCAACACTAATGACTTAATTTAACCTATTCAAAATTGTCACTACCATTACTCCTTTCTTGATCCTTCTTTTTATCTGTACCTATATCGATCTCATTTTGCTTATTACTAATCACTAATCATTGCTTATCCCTGTACAGATGTACATTAATTAATTCATAGTGTTCTGCCCAAAGGCAGGTCTTTCACTGCAAACCCAGCAGTCTTCAGTCTTTCTATTTCCTGTCTTCCTATTAGTCTCGGCATAGGATCCATAAATCTTAATGTCGTCTATCATCTGACATCTTCTTCTGCCCTGACTCTTCTCCTCTTCCATTCCTTCCAGTGCATCCTTCAACAGGCAGTTTCTTCTCAGCCAGTCACCCAACCAGTTATTTTTTCTTTTCCTGATCGGTTTCAGCATCATTCTTTATTCACCCACTCTTTCCAACACAGCTTCATTTCTTATTCTGTCTGTTCACTTCACACACTCCATTCTTCTCCATATCCACATTTCAAATGCTTCTATTCGTTTCTCTTCACTTTGTCGTAATGTCCATATTTCTGCTCCATATAATGCCATACTCCACACAAAGAACTTTACTAGTCTCTTCCTTAGTTCTTTTTCCAGAAGATGCTCTGTTAGATATACTGTATTTCTTACATTAAACCACAGTTCCTTAATTTCACTCATTCATTTCTTTAATCTGTGATTTGTTATCCCAGTTCGTTGCATCTGTCTCCCTTTCCTACTAATAACACTTATCACTAGTCATTATTCCACCACCTAACAAGCAGGCGATTCTTCCACAAGTTCACTGAGCACTTATTTCCACTCTCCTTTGCTTGCACTTCACTCACAAAGGAGGAGTCAAAAGCAAGTCAGCTTGATCTCCGGTCATATAAACTTTCAGTGCAACAAGATGTTGGTTGGTTGGTCTTCTTTGTACAACTGGAAGATGTAACCTGTGTATGTTATTGTTGACTGATATGTATTTATTTCCTACAACTTACAATATTGTGATTTATGCAGTCAGAATATGTTCTTCTGACACTTAAGTCATCAAATCACAGAATCAAGCTGATGACGAATAATATGACGACGTGAAACACATTAATCACAATTATTTACCTACTGTTTTCCATCTTTTATAGGGAATTAGATACGGCCATTTTAAGAAGATTAGAAAAAAGAATATTAGTGGATTTACCGAACACAGAAGCTCGCCGATCAATGATTGAACATTACCTGCCACCGGTAGTCACAAAGGGGCCTTCTTTGCTTAGCAAACTGGACTACGAGCTGCTGGCACATGTACGTTTCAGCCTTCTGTAATTGTTTAGTTATTTATACAAGTAGTGCAGTCAATTTTTATATTTAAAGTGTTACTTGCAAAGAAATACAATAGAAAACAGCGTGATGGAATAATATTATAACAACAGCACGATTCCACTGCAGTCGATCTGCGTTGCCTTAGATGGAGAACCATCATGTGCTGGTCCACTCCGTGCACGACTAAAAGCGTAGTTCTTTAACGTAAAAAAGACAGAAAGGGGAATATGAGTGGGATGAGGTATGTAGTATGGAATGAATAAGAAGTAAACAAATAAACGAACAAAATAAATAAACACACAACAGACGCACAAACAAACGAGCAAACAAAAAAGAAACAAATAAATAAACAAACAGCGAAAGGGAGAAGGAAATAATAGTAGGAAGGGAATCCTTGCTTACAATCAGTGGCGGCTCGTCGGTATTGAATTAAGGGGGGCTGCATACAAAAATAAACCAAGCAACTTACTTTATTAGTTCCATGCGCCTTGTCTTGTAGGTTGCAAACTTTTGAATCATCTTCTTATTAGAATCCGATATGTCGTTTAACATAGTCTTTACAATGGAAAACATAGCTAATGCGGTCAGTTTCTCTTCTCTCATCGTATTTCTAAGATAGGACTTTACTCTCTTCAAACACGAAAAGCAACGTTCTGGTTCGGAAGTTGTCATTGGTATGGTAACAGCTATGCGTAGTAGTTCCACAACTTCTGAAAATGAGGCCTGCAAGTTCCCAGACAGAAGAAACTGCAAGAGCTTGACTGCATCACTGATATTTCTGAATTCTTGTCTCTGATACAACACAGTGAGTTCCGTTATTAGTTTGTCTTTGTCGGACATTGGAAAAAGCTCCACACATACATTTAGGTCATTTTCAGGAAATGAGCTTTTGTAGCATTCAAATTTTTCTTGACACAGAAGAGAAGATAATATCAGATGATCTATGAACTGGAATTGGGTGTTAGCTTGTGTGAAAATGAGGTCACACACTTCCTTGGCTGCCACAACCCTTGTCCAAATCCCTTCAACCTTAGGACGTTTTTTAGGGTTTACTGTTCCGTATTGTCTGTATGGCATTAATAAAGCTTGATATGCAGAGCGGTCTCGGTAGTATAGTCGGTTGAGGGTTCGATCGCGGCCCAGGTCAATGGCATTTAAGTGTGTTTAACTGAGACGGGCTCATGTCAGTAGATTTACTGGCATTTAAAAGAATCCTGCGGGACAGAATTCCGCCACACCGGCGACGCTGATATAACCTCTGCAGTTGCGAGTGTCGTTAAATAAACCATAATTTAATTTTTTATATGCAGATTTGAATCTTAGAAATATCTAACTGGCGATGTTGTAGTAGGTTGTATAATATATCTACATGATACATCAATTTAAAAAAAAAAAAAAAACCTGAGCCAGAAAGTGAATTCGGGATCTTCAGGGCGCTTGCATAATTTATTGTGATGTTGTTAGATGTTTCAGATTCCATTATGGTTTGAAAACATTCTAGCAATGGCTCCTTCTTCTCATGATCAACATTTACTATTCTTATTTAAAACTCCATGTTGTTGCCCCAGCTGATGGAATTGTCTTCCAAACACATTAATTTAATATAGACTGTGAGGAGATCGAGAGAAGAAAGCAGGGATACTGGATATATTAGCAAAACATATGCGAGCTTTGTAGGCTATTTTGTTTAGTGCTCTTTCCATTATGAGATTCAACTGATGGGCACTTAATTTCACATTTCTCCTGAATTGTTAAGGTACTGAGCTGAATAGACTGTAAATATTACACAGAATTAAACATTGTCACACTTGTTATACTCACAACGTTAAAGAAAATGTATTGCAGCGCCTGGAAACTCTGGATTCGTGGCAAGGGGCAGCAGGGGGAGGGGTAAAACTAACGCGCAAAGTTTCCAAGACGAGACTGGCAGCTCCAGGGGAGGAAGTGGCTTCACTAACGATTGCGTGCATGTCAGTGAGAGCGAAATTTTTTTAAAAATTCGAGCCACTAAATAAGACTGTATAATAAATGTATTTCACAACATAAAACGAGACAAGAACCACAAATGTCTGGGGGTGCTGCAGCTCCGCAGCCCCCCTTCGAAAGCCGCCTCTGCTTACAGTTCGTATCTTGCTGAAGGTAATGGAATTTCAAGTGTGATGAAAGCACTTACCATGGCTCTCTTCAGACCTATGTGTCCACGATCCCACCTTACAGTCCACACACATATGTTTTTGTTGGTTACTTAACGACGCTGTACCAAATACTGGATTATTTAGCATCAATGGAATAATGGTAATGAGATGGTATTTGATAAGATGAGATCGAGGGTTTGTTGTGTGATTATCTGAGATTCGCCTTACTGTTGGAGAAAACCTCGGAAAAAAAACCCAACCAGGTAATCAGTCCAAGTGGGAATCGAACCCACATCCGAGTGCAGCAGGCAAACGTGTTACCACCTTAAAGATGGACAGATTAACATCTGTAGGTGTCAACTACGTTCTCTATCAACCCTTCCAAGGGCTGAACCTTTTGGGCTCTTCTGTCCTTACCCTTGTGAGGAATTAGAGCAGTAAGGTTAATTTTTATATTTCCTTGTTTAATATGTGCTCCAGCACAAACTCATGGTACACAAGTGTCTATATTGCTGAGCTGGTCCTGTCTACTATGTATTCTGAAGATTCTAACATAAGATAATGAATTTCATATGCAGGAATCGGCTGGCTACTCAGGGTCAGACATCAAGCTGGTGTGCAAGGAGACAGCTATGAATGCCGTGCGAGAGGCCTTCTCTGTTCTAGAAACGCACAAAGATGGTAAGTCAACATCACAGTGCCTGTGTAGCTTTACAAGGTTTTAAGTAGGAACAAAGAAGTAGAAATAAATTATATCTCCTATCATTTCAAAATTAATATTGTTTTCCTCCTTTGCAAGCGACTACTGTATAATCTTGTATATAAAAGTGAATGTGGGTGGATATGTGTGTATGTATGTTCTCGATACAAATCTACACGCTTTGACTAATATTTACCTAAGTTTGCACATTTAACATTCATAACCAGGAGAAAGACAGGCTACATTAAAATTGGACAAATGGACATTAAATTCAATAAAAAATAAAAATCTGCCACCGTCGTTTCCTTTATTGAAATATGTTGTGTAATTTATAAATTATAGGTGTGACAAATCTCGCCTAAAAATGTGTTGGTCGACTTTCTGGGATGGCATCCTAGTACAGGTCCGAAATGATAGAAATTTCTATTAATATATTGTATTTGTCACTTTTCAACGGCTAATGTGATTATTTAAAAAAAATGCTTTTCTTTTTTTAGATGAAAATGTGACAAACCTGAAGTTGAAAGTTATAAATACTGAAGATTTGCAAAATGCTCTGAGAAGTACAAAACCCTCAGCTGCTCATCTTGCACCACGTTACCACAAGTGGCACCGAGAATTTGGTTCCACTTAAACAGCTGTGACTTTTCAATACAGCGAGCAAACTACTCAGTGTGTTTTACTGGACTACCAAGCACATAGTATTTTTAATGGAACTTAAATTGTATTATTGTTAATAACATTACATAATTAATCATTCATTCAAAGTAGAAAAATGCTGAAGCCAAGTGCATTTTGAGATTTGTAGCTTTTATCACGAAAATTAATTATGACTGATCAATATAGTGGTTGGTCTCCAAATGCAGACTTTCCTCCAGTTCCAAGATAGATATGCTTGCAGAATGGAAATCATCGGACTCAAGGATGAGCAATGGTTAGTACCTTTGCCTAGAGCCCAGTTATTTGTGACATAACGTAAATACTGGGCATCCAGTTTCGCAGCATGAGACTAGGCCTAAACTGTGGGTGACAATAGGACAGCAATAAAAATTCTCCAGAAATACAGCATAATGTAGGTGAGGCAAAATTTACTCCTTGGTCCTTAATCCTCCTTATCACGCTATCATCGGGGTTCATGTTCCCATCTCAGCTGGACAGGCAGCATTTCAACTGGACGTGTTGGAAAATAAAAATCAAGTTAAACATTCAATACAGTTTCCATATAATGATACAAACTTTTCAGACCACGTGTATAATGTCTGAATTATCATCTTGTGTGCATTTCACTACTACTATGGTTAACTGTTTATCACAGACTACTGTAAAATACCCGCAAAAAAATTAAAAAAAAAAAACATTTTTAAAAACTGTAACGCAACATTTATTTTAAAATACTTGGTCGTAAGTCTTTAATTCATGCTAAATCCATCTATTCCCTAACCACAGTGTGTTGTACTGTTTTAATTCGCTACTTACACACACTTCAAATATCAAACCAATTCTATATAAAGAAAAGTATGTGTTTCAAAATCATATGACTGTTAGAGGGAATATTATTTAAATAAAGAGAGTCCACAGTACACAAATCTGTAACAAAGATCTTGACATCATATTTTTCAGTGTTTTGATAATAACATCCAGTATCAGTATGTAAAGGTCCAGCAATCGGTTATGACGAATTTCAGCATGCTATCTTAAAGAGACTATAAGGTTTAGAAATACCAAAATAAGACAGGAACAGCTCGAACAATGCAATTTATTGACATGTTGTCAATTTTTTAAAATTATACATTTCAAGTGATCCTCTCGGTATCTGCTGCAATCTCATGACACGTGGGACTTCTTGCCTGTACCGTTTCAGATATTGGATATAGTGTGGTCTAGTTTGAAACATTCTTCTTTTCAGCCTTGAGAAAAAAATCTGGAGCAGGCAGTAAGTTTGTGTCTGGCAGTTGAAACCAACTGCGTCTCTGAATAATGTCTGTAACATTTTTTTTTTTTAATCCAATGCCACCAGGTTGTCATTTTGACATTTCTGGTCTCTCCTGGCAATGACTTATTTGTAACCCATTTCTGAGGTTGGGGCACCTGGAATGCGGAGTTACGCTCCCCGATGATGATGATGATTATGATTATGAATTGCCAGGAGAAGTCCTAAACCTAAGCCTAACCTAATTTCCAGACCATGGACAAACACAGGAATATTCCCCTTTAAGGAAAAAGTCCTGTGTTTTAACCAGGAACTGAACCCAGGACCTCATGAACTGTAGTCAGAAGCTCTGATCACTAGCCCTTGAGGCTGGTCATGTCTGTAACATTTGCCAATACCTTTCATCATTCACTGCAATAACTTTCTCACTTTCATCTTGAAAAGCGTAGAGAGCAATGATGACAGTCACCTTTTCGCTGTGTATTAGTTGTTCATGCAGTTCCTAGACAACGTCTTCATTTCATTTTACAGTTTACCAAACTAGTCAGAACCGTGTCATGAACAACTTCTGGGTAAGATTGCAACAAACAGTAAGGATCACTTGAAATGTGTCATTAAAAAAACTTACTTACAAATGGCTTTTAGAGAACCCCAAGGTTCATTGCCACCCTCACATAAGCCCGCCATTGGTCCCTATCCTGAGCAAGATTAATCCAGTCCCTAGCATCATATCCCACCTCCCTCAAATCCAATTTAATATTATCCTCCCATCTACATCTCGGCCCACCCAAAGGTCTTTTTCCCTCAGATCTCCCAACTATCAATAATTTATATGCATTTCTGGATTCACCCATGTGTGCTACATGCCCTGCCCAGTTCAAAGTCTGGATTTAATGTTCCTACTACGAGTATGTTACTGTAATTAAAAAAATTAATAACATGCCAATGAATTGCACTGTTCAAGCCATATCTTGCTGAAATTCGTCAGACCAACCGCAGGATCCTGTATTAACTGAATTAGATTTAACAAATAAATTTGATTCAATATATTCCTAATATATTTTATACAAGATTAACATGACACAACAAATTAGAAATATGAAAATGTATGTACATTTACTACACTGATAACAATAGCCAGTGTTTTACAATGCGTATATCATAATTTATTCTCATAAACAGTCACTTCCTTGTTATTTTCAAAATATTGTTCTTTTAGCACTTTTTCATAATGCAATTAAAACAAAATTTCATAAATCTTATTTACTTCTCACATCCAGAAATTAAATTCGAACCCACTCAGCACTCTGCTGTAACATTTTTCACACAAAAATAAGAAAAAGTTTCATTTTTATATTACCTGGGAAACATAGAATTAACCATGAAGTAAAATCCTTCAGTTCTCACTTTTTTCTAGACGAATTTCTGCTAGAATTACCACCACATGGTGAGGAATTCTTTGCCTGTTTCAAACCTTGATAGTAACCTAAAATGAAGAAATATATGTTTTAAATTCAGTGCATCTTATTAAATAACATTTATAATACTGCTATGCAGAAAGTCCTCGACCTAGGTCTCTTTCCCACAACCACCAGCATCCCATTCTATGACATCCCAGTACTGATCTAGTGTAATCAATTCGTAGTCATGCTGTGCAAATGAAGTACAGCAGTGACGTACACAATACTGACATGTCTGCACTAACAGTGACGTCAGTATGGACTTCCTGATAAAGTGCATCAATGAAACTACAGCAGGACTTCAAAGATTTGTCATCTACCTATTTCTACATGGGACTGTTACACTGTTTTAATCCTTCTTACCTGTATGGAAGCCACTCATATACCACGACATTAACATTGCCGATAATGCTTCTGCATCTTCCTCTGGAAAGTTCGTAGTCAAATGTGGTGGTGGGGGTGGTGGAACTACCATAGGAGGAACACCCTGCAATAAGTAATAAAAATCATAATTCTATGTACCTATACAAGGAATGCTGTACAATACTTTATAATGTTTATTAAATTAAGATTATACAAAATGAAGCCAATTGCGATTAAGGATTCAATGTAAAATGTAAATCTGATGAGCATGTGCGTGACTTTTCATAAACATTTGAAGGTCATGTTGAGATTCAGATAAGTTATAATATAAAATAGTTGTATAATTTTCAGTCAGCAACTTATCGAAGTGTAAATGCAGAATGAATTCTGTTACATCACATTAAATTATATATTTCACAAATCACATTATCTTATGTTTCACGAATATTTTCGACTTGTACAAGAGTCATCTTCAGGTGACACAATAAAGCAAACAAAACAAATTGAACACAGGTGATAGCAGTAATTGTAATTTTATTGTTGATATTGTAGTTGGAATCTCCTGGTAGAGGGCCAGAGAAGGCCTGACGGCCTTATCTCTACCAGGTTAAATAAATAAATACTAATACTACTAATAAATAAAATAAATAATCTACAATGAATACGCGTTACAAACCATGCATGCCCATTTTAAAAAAGCTTAAGTGTGGCTATAAGTCCATTGTAATTAGTTAAAATAATCAGATAAAAATAACAATCGAGTAAAAAGGCTACACTTAGGTTAATATCATGTTGTGTGCACATAACAAATGTAACGCAACAATGAGAAGGCTTCAATATCTGAATACCTCAGCAGTATATTCGTTATATTATTGCTACTTATTGCTGCGAGCGGCTGAAAACACACGCATAATACCCATATCTGAAAGAATTTACTGTCTTGAACACTGCATTACAAATGGACATATTCCGTCATTTTAACCTCCTAGGTTTATATTTTTAAACTTAATTTTCATCTCTAAACATCGGCACACAATTTGTTATGTGTCACACAACATGATATGAATCTAAGTGTAGCCTTTTTACTTGATTGTTATTTTTATCTGATTATTTTAACTAATTAAATGTATGATGCTTTCTTAAATGAGCATGCATGGTTTATAATGCGTATATGTGTTCACTCATTGTACTGCTATCAGCTGTGTTCAATTTGTTTTCTTTGCTTTATTGTGTCGCCTGAAGATGACTTTTGTACAAGTCGAAAATATTCCTGAAACATAATATAATGTGATTTGTGAAATATATAATTTAATGTGATGTAACAGAATTCATTCTGCACTTACACTTAGATTAAGTTGCTGACTGAAAATTATACAACTATTTTATATTTTCATAAACAGTTTGTACTGTTTTGGACCAACAGACTTATTCTCTAATACAATATAATTTTATTTTATTTATTTATTTAATCTGACAGGATTAAGACCATAAGGTCTTCTCTTCCATCCTACCAGATAGACATATAAATACAAAATAGAAATACAAACGCTGATAAAAATAATACAAATAATAATATATTGTATTAAAGACTAGAAAGTTATCTAAAATTAAAATTTCAAATAGCATAAATTTCCATAACAATGTCATGAAATAATTAGAGTTACAGTTGTTACAGAAAAGAAAATCATAGATCTTATTAAGAAATTCAATTCCCTATTCTCCTATTATACTGATTATTAGGGCAAGGCAATTAATGATTTTGCATCTTTTTCTTATGAAGGTTTAAACATTGCTAGCATATATGGAAATGTATGACATTAAAAACTGAGTTAAATAAAAGCAATTCGTTAGGGCATTTTTTTGCATTTTCTTAAGTTTTTTACGGATATGTCATTTTTTAGCAATTTTTAGGTCATTTTGAGCATTTTTTACACTTTTCAGGAAGTCTGTGACATTATTTGTATTTGATTTGAGATTTTTATTATAATTCAGTATTTTCCTTGTCAGTACAATTTCTTAGAATTAAGTAGATGTTTGCTAGCTTCTACCCCTATTTTTCAAGGTATGTGCATAATGAACTTGCCCACTTCTAGGAATTTTATTCAAATTCTTAGAGCGTATGCTAGCTTGTACCCCTATTTTTCAAGGCATAATGAACTTTCCCACTTCTAGGAATTTTATTCAAATTCTTAGAGCGTATGCTAGCTTGTACACCTATTTTTCAAGGCATAATGAACTTGCCCACTTCTAGGAATTTACCCACACTCCCACAGAGATTCCTTTCTCCAGGTAAACTGTTATGCTGTTAATTGAGGTGGTCAGTTGTTTCTAGTCGTCTGTGTGAACAGGTCAAGAGCAAAATGCCTAAAGTAAAGGAAACTGCTAGTGTTAAATTAAAGGCATTTGTTTCAAAATATGGAGAAAATATTTTTTCAACGGACGGTCGTATTTTATTCTGCAAGATCTGCGATGTAAGAGTAGCTGCTGAAAAAAAGTTTACGATAGAACAACACATGTCATGGGAGAAACATAAACGTGGCCTGCAGAGACTTGAAAATAAATCCAGTGTAAACTTACAGCAAATGCTTCTGGGGGATATGTGTTCAACGTTTTCGCCATTTTGTGAGAAACTATGTCAAGCTTTTCTATCGGCTGATATTCCACTTCACAAACTGAATCATCCTAAGCTGCGAACTTTCTTAGAAGAGGAGACCGGAAAATTAATTCCAGATCCCAGAACATTGAGAAGAACATACATAGCTCGGTGCTATGATAAAACTTTGAAAAAAATAAGAGAAATGATTGGAGAAAGAAATGTATTCGTATCCATTGACGAGACAACAGACTCTATGGGCCGTTATGTAGCTAATGTTATTGTTGGAGTTTTATAAGCACACAGCCCTGGAGAACAATTTCTACTTCATTGTGAGCAGCTAGACAAAGTCAACTACTCAACGATCAGCTTAGTATTTGACCATGCATTGAGAATACTTTGGCCTGATGGGATTCGAAATTCCAGTGTCTTGCTTTTTATAACAGATGCAGCACCCTACATGATGAAAGCAGCTGCTTCTTTAAGTGCACTGTACCCAAAAATGGTACACGTGACGTGTTTAGCACATGCATTACACCGGGTTGCAGAAGAAGTACGTGCAAATTTTCCTGAAGTGGATAAATTAATTGGATGCGTGAAGAAAGTATTCTTGAAAGCCCCCTCTCGAATTTCAGCATTCAAAACAGAAGCTCCAGAAATCCAATTGCCATTTTCACCTGTTTTGACTAGATGGGGAACATGGCTCCAAGCTTGCAGTTATTATTGCAAGAATTTCGATGTTGTGAAGAAAGTGGTTGATTCTTTTGATAATGGTGAGTCAGTGTCAATAAAAAAGGCGCAAGAACTGTTAGCTGATAAAGAAATTGCTGGTAAACTTTCCTACATAAATACTAATTTTGGATTCCTTCCTGATGTCATAACTGCACTGGCAAAATCCCAAGTGACATTAGTGGAACAGCTACAAATAGTGGATAAAGTGGTGAATGATTTGAGCCGTGGATGTGATAAAGTGGGTGATGCAGTGTCAATGAAAATGAAAAACTGTCTAAGCAAGAACAGGGGGTACACAACATTCTGTTCAATTGGCAGAGCTTTGTCTGGTGACAATTTTTCTCTTCCTGACTGTGAGTTAAATCCAGGAGATATTGCTTGCTTTCAGTTTGCTCCAATTGTTTCCGTTGAAGTATAGAGAAGCTTTTCCATTTATAAGTCGGTACTAGCAGACAATAGACAATCATTTTTGTTTGAAAATCTCCGCCAAGTTTTGATCGTTAACTGCAATTCAAAATTGTTGTAAAAGTGCACTTGAAATGAATTTTCTCCAATACATGGTACTGTAACATGGATTTTTTTAAATTTTATGTAGTTCAATAATCAAGTGAGTACTTAACGTAATTAAAAGTATTTTCATTGGCAATGCTTTACTTTTTATTGGTCATTTTTTGTTTTTTTTTAGGTCATTTTTTTGTATTTTTAGGTCATAAATGCATTTTTTATTTCGCATTTTTTACCAATTTATAGGTCATTAAATGCCTTGCCCTACTGATTATATTTCTTATTCCCTGCAAAGTAAAATAATGATATTTTTTCAGTCTAAAATACCTAAATATGTTATGCAAGTAAGAGAAATAAAGTTCCTATCCAGAGCCAGATTTAAGTTTGCTGCCATCGTAACCTATACTAACTGTGCCATTCTTTTTGACTGAATAACATTATTACACAATGTCGACAGAGTTTGAACAAGTTTCAAGAGACAAAGTATAGCAATTATATAACACTGAAAATAATATTCTCAAATTTCAGTATTCCACTGCAGGACATCTTTTGCGAAAAGTATCAACGGCCATCCAAGTCAACTGTTTTCCTTATGGCTTTACTTCGTTTGGTGCTAGTGTAAGAGAATTTCTCACCATGGGTGGCATTCGAAGAGGCATAAGCTGGGGAGGAAAGTAGCCGGGACCTGGAGGTCTAATTGTTCGAGCTTCCCAGTCCATTTTAATGTCTTGAGGAGATTTTGGAACCGTTTTAAACTTGGGTTTCACAACTGATTCCTTTGTAGATTCGCCATCACTACATTCCATCTCCAAACCATTCTGTAACTGAAGATTGTCAGAAATTACTTATGACATACGCATGCAGAACAAGCCAGATTGCTGGAGTACACTGCATCCACCTCTTGTAACATCAGATATTTAAGTGTTTATACATTTCTGTTCCTTTCCATCAATTTTTAAATATTATAAAAACCTTCAGAATCTTTGCAATTATGCTCTAAATAGATTATTTCTTCTTAAGGATACACTGAGGTTAAATTTTGTCAATTTGTTGAAAAAATTCTGTTTTTCATTTTAACAATCTCTCCGTACATTTCATGCAGACAGTCCCCTTCAACCAGCCAACATTATTAATTAAAAGGTTGCACACTATAGGTACTTACAAATGGAACCTGCAGGTTCACTGCCCACCATCGGTCATATTTCAACAGGACAAAGCACCACTGCACAGGAAGTCGGAGCATTTCTTAACAATCAGCTTCCTCAATGATGGATCGACAGTCAGGGGACTATGGATCATGCATTGCAACATTGGCCTCCATGGTCGCCTGATCTCACTGCACGTGATTTTTTTTTGTGGGGGTTTGTGAAAGACTCCGTCAACATGCTTTCCCTTCCCACAATTCTGAATGAACTGCGACACTACATAGTAACAGCAGTGGGTGCAGTAACACCAGACACGATCGCAAAAGTATGGGACGAATATGAATCATCTAGAGGTATGCCATGCGTCCGATGGAGGGCACACTGAACATTTGTGAAAGGTAAATGAAAACTTTTTATTTCTAAACATTTTTAAAATTCACCCCAAGGTTTTATGTGCATGCATGTAAAAGATACAGCCATGTGAAATCAGATGATTCATTTTGACAGATCATCCACTCAAAAACTGATCTGGATCCTTAATTCACTCTGTGCATATCTTACTGGCTGCTGCTGCTGCAAATCTTCAGCTGCAAATGTTTCCTGATTCTTCCTTGCTGCTTGACCTTGAGAAGGTTGAAGTTGTTTCATTAGAATCTCCTCTTCATTGCCATAACCTGTAATATTCAAATATAAAATCACAACACAATTTCAACTGCACTGGTGTAACAATGTGATGATGAACACTGTTGGAAGCTGTCTTTCCTTGCACCTTTTTTTATTTATCGTTTTCCCGTATTTTTTTGCAATAAATTTTCTTAGGAATGAAAATATATAGGGGAGAGTCGGGTAATATCGGACAGTGAGTTTCTTTCATCTACCACACGATGATAGTACCTGATTGACATGGTTACGTTTCTGTGATGTCGCATAGAGAAACGTAACCATGTCATTCAGGTACTACCATATGGTGGTAGACGAAAGAAAGGCACTGTCCGATACTACCCGATGTCCGATACTACCAGACTCTCCCCTATATATAAAACTTTCACGTGTTAACTTGAACCAAGTTTAAAAATATCTTACAGTCTACACAAAACTAGAAAGGTGCTGACAGTTCAGCCAATTGTTTCACAGCCAGCATGTGCTAGCCAGGTGTTTCATTCATAAGTTGAATCTTCGTGTGTCGCAGCAAGTAGGCCATTGGCGTTCTGTCATGGTTATTGTTTTCACAGTTATTCTGACGGCATGTGTGTTTATATTACCGACTACGTTAAAAAAGATGCATATTTCACTATGAGATGTGGAATCTTGCACGGCAGTGTTTCTTTCCCCTACATTATCGTAAAGAATTTAAGTTTTGAATATAAAAAAAATCAATGGCCGCAAGATACTAATGAAGAGAATGGACACTATCTTCATTGTTCTGTAAAACAAACTTTTACTTAAGTATGCATATACCTCGGAAATTCAATAATATTGCCAGTGTGAATTTTTTAAATGAATGTCCATATTTTAAGTAATGTAACTTCATTTAGCGATACGATTACGATTATTAATTTATTATCCATCTTGTAGGATCGTCAGAAACAGGATCACTATCAATTTTCGCCTTATTCAAGTGATAAAACGAAATAGGCCTAATTGATTTCGCGTCTTTATTACTGATACTAATATCTGAAACACCTGGCTCAGATAAACCACGTGCACCACTATTTTCTGTACTGTTCGCCACATTATGACACTGAGATTTATGTAGGCCTGTCACTTCCCCACAAGGCATTATTAGCTGATGTAACATAGTCCAGGGAGCTAAAAACCTATTCCTTTATAACTTCAAATTTATAGCATGAAATCTTGGTTACAGTTTATACTACATATCACAAGCACACTACATACTATATTCACATTCACTTACTCTTTTATTATTATTATTATTATTATTATTATTATTACTGTTATAATTATATTTTTATGATACGAATTTGCGAGTTCTCGTCAGCTGCTCAGTTCCGACACGGCAGGCAGCTTCACCGCACGACGCTCTCTTCCGCATGTGAGAGAGAGAGAACTGTTAATATCTTTCTAGTTTTGTATAGACTGTAGTTGACTAGTTTCGGCTTGGAAGCCATCTTCAGAACTGCGTCGTCCTTGCATCTTCCATTGTCTTTGCCTCTAGTTAGGATGTGTTTGTGTTGTGTGGTGTGGAGTCAAGTAGTTTGTGTGTTCTGAAATTCAGTTGTGTGTTAAGGATTTGTTGTGGGTGTATTTTTGCGTATATTTCGCATTGTTTGAGTGTGTTTAGTTTCTGGTTTTTCGGTTGGATAGGCCTATGTAGAATTTCCATGTCTGTGTCTACATTGTTGTAGGTGAGATTGGCGTTTGTGATGTGTTCTGTGCATATGGAAGTATTGCGTGACACCGGAAGATGCAAGGACGACGCAGTTTTCTGAAGATGGCTCACAAGCCGAAACTAATCAACTAAGGTATTTTTAAATTTAGTTCAAGTTAACACGTGAAAGTTATGTATATCTTCATTCCTTAGTGATATAGTGTGCCAATTAATGGGAGTGCCAACTTCGTACAGGATTATATGCCAACTTTTGTACGATTACTAGAATTAATGGCGCTGTGGAGGGTCTTTTGATTGCAATGTACTGACATCATAGAAATAAAAAATTATCGACATCAGTGGTTTCACTCACCTACATATTTCACAACACAAGTTCCTTTATCTGGATATACTGTATCTACTGTGGCTTCATATGACACTCCATCGCCACTGTACACTGCACGACATGCTGCTCCAACTCGCCACTGGAAAATTTATTGTATGTGAGTAAATGTGATTGAATATTATTGGTTCATAAACTTTCTATTCTGCACCCAAATATTAACAAGTCGAGATATAATTTTAAGTTTAATGGGTTACAATTTCCCAGAATACTTCCATTTCTCCTCCTGTAAACACCGCTGCTATTATTATCAACTCAAACAAACATGAAGGAAATGTGGCTGAGGTGGTGGTAGCGATGGTGATGGTTGTGTAGAAGATAAAAATTAAGACAAAGATAAAAAATGAGGAAAAGGAATGTGGAAGGAAAAATGGGACACCAGAAATGTATTTCATAATTAATAATAATAATAATAATAGTAAACTGCCCCCCATTGAGGGTAGCCCTTACGGACTCAGTATATCCTCAAAAAAATTATTATACATATGTAAAGATAGATATTAAATTTTAAAGAAGGAAAACAAAGAAAAGGGCGTGAAAAATTACAATTGCTATTAATGTGGCACCATGTGATTAATAAGGATTTGGCAGGATTTTTTAACACAATTATCACAATGTCTTCCTTCAGGGATGTTGGCAGAGCAAACTGCCATCGAAATTCTTCGAAAAAAGCTGGTATAGTCCCTCGAGCACCTATGAGCAAGCCGAATACCTCAACGTGAATTAAGGCATATTTCAGCTTGAAATAGTTGACTGTAGGCTCATAGATCGACTTCTTCTCAAGGTGGACCTCGGCTGACTGATGACATTCTACTTCAAAACGTATCGTGGGGTCCACAATGATGCCCTGTTTAGTGTCAGCATTGTACGCTAAAATATCTACTCGTCTCGTTGACCCATTTTCAGCTAGACAGGAGATTTCTTCTTCTACTATCCAGTCCTTATTTCTTAATGCGGCAGCAATTTTGGATCTTACAAGATGATGTCTAGAGTTCCTCAAGAGCAATCCCTGTTCACGGAATCCCAAGACGTGTGCTAAAGTTTCAATCTCCGGGCAGCCACTGGTCTTCAGAATCTTACATATTTCACTACTTAATCTAGACCAGTAGTACTCAACCTTTTTACTCCCTGTACCACAAGTAACACTCTTCCACTCAAGACTGAACCCCCAGAGTTCCAGAGTTGTTATGCTTAATTCAAATTAAGTATACGTAACACTAAATTAATATCAATAATTAAGTCGCATAGTTTTAAACTATAAAAAAGAGAATCATGCTGTTAAATAAATAATTAAAGAAATAGCATTACAGATGTAGAAAAGAAACATTATATTATTGTATTATTAAATTAAGTGGTTCTGAACTAATAATTTCATGCATGAAGTTGTTCTCTGCAAGCCAGCTACTTGATTCTTGGCATAATCTTTAAATGCAAGTATCCGAGGTGGTTCTGAATTCAAACAATTTCTGTGTTTTGTTTTCACTGTGTAATAAGAAATAAAGAACCCAAGCCTACATACAACAGTCACCACACACTATTCAGCCAGCACATCTTAGGCATCGATTTTGAAGTATGTCATTCGTAATATTACAGGAGCAAGATTAGCGTAACAAGATTTCATACAGTAAAGCAATACAAATCCGCTCTGGCAGAAATGGTTTTCATTAGCTCTGATCATTCATGGCTTGTTTTAAATATTATGTACCGTCTAAAAAGTCTTCATGTGCCACTGATCTAAACTATTATGATGTAAGTATGAAATACCAACTTACCTCCTTATTGTGCCTTTTCTTTCGTCTTCTAGGTTTATTAGATGCACTACTCTCATTTCCAGACACACTCTCCTTGGTCAGACCCATGCGACGGGCAACCTCTTCTTTTGCCATATTCACAGCATGGTCGTAGGCTCGCACTAGGGCTGTGTCATCCCAGATGTCATCTTCTGCCGGGGCAGCATCACCCTCCTCACTTGCTTTTTCATTCTTGCACAGAAATTTTAAACTTTTAGTGAATTCTGTGCAACTAAGCTGTAGTACTTAAACATAACTGAGATCAAGAAGAGGAAGAATGATTGTGAACTGAGAACTGATTGGACTACAGTAACAGAATGAGCAGCTCATAAGAAGTGTTATTACAATAACAATGTTAGAAGGTAGGAAAAAAAATTATGTCCAGCAATACAATGAGCTTCACACTATGTACAGCCTTGATCAAGCAAGTCCTTTTGTGTGATTTAGCTGTGATCTCTATGAAGCAACACTTAACAATAAAGCATGTACGGTACTATACTTACTTGTCTCTTCATGTGAATTAATTTCTGTTAACTTACTCTTATCTTTTCTTTGCTTATTTGTATATTTCATTTTTATTTTATGGAAAAGTATTGGTTAATCATCGTTTGATAACCATTTTACAGAAACAGCATTTCTTCATTAAATTATTATTATGTTCTATGGCATTCAAATTCATTTATCACACAAATATAACAAAACACACAGAAAGGAACCAGGCCTGAGCACAACATGTCTGATACAAGACACACCTTCACAGCTCTAACTCAATGAATCCTCAGCTGTGACAGAGCCAAGTGACTATCTGGATAAGCTCCAGCCCTTCCTTCCTATATCAGCATAATAGCCCCAAGCTTCAACCCAGCTTATTACAAATGAGGGATAGACTATATGGAGAGTGCTGGTGGAATGGCACAGGAAAATGGGAGTACCACAAATAAACCTGCTTTGTCCATTGCAAATTGAAGAGGTGGATTCCAAACTGGCCTAAGTCCAAATGACAAGTTATGAGAATAATGAAAAAAACTGATGACATAAATTTGACTTCCTTAGATCTGTTTGAAAAAGCATATGCAGACACTAAGTCAAGACTTAGGAGAGTCTCTTAAATTCTTTTCTGCCTTGTACAATACTTTTTATGATTGTGTTGTCTTAAGTATTTAAACATTATATTGTTCATTCCAGTAATATATAAAATAAAATAATTTTTTCTCGCTAGATTCGCATTCTGACCCACTGTGAGCTGGTGAGTAAATGAGTTGACTTCGAGACATGAAGCTATTGACTTCTGAACGTCAGTAAGTAAGCACCAGTTGGCAGAGGCATGACAGGAAGTGAAGGTTGCTCCATGTTAAAACTTGGTTTCTCTGAGCCGTACATACCTAAACAAAAAGAAATTGAGCGGCGACGCCAATTTCGCACTGGAATAAGGATGGAAAGCTATTGTAAAAGTGTAGCCAGTGCAGAGGTGAGATCGCATGCCTTGCAACTAAATTTTTTGGTAGGTATAGCCTACATATGAGTAGAAAGATAGCGTGTTTTCATAAGGTTGAGTATCAGTGACAGGTTAAGTTTGGTTAGTTCAGGCCTTAGGTATGACTTGCATATTATACTCCTTTCGGTCGGTACTTGGGTATGGACTAGCCCAGATATCTAGTTTCCTTTGGTAACGCAATTGTAAAGAATTACCACAACTTTCTACGCATTCAGAGTATATATCTAGCTTAATATAACCGACCTATACTTAATAATGCCACAAATTGTAGACTGCATGGAATTGTTTAGTAACACGACGATAATTACGTTAAGTTACGTTTGTCTCTGTGTAGCTATTAGTCCATGCGCTAGCCAAGTCCTCAAGAGATATCCTGTAAAAGATTACCCATATTAGAAGCGTGTAATCTAACAATTGTAAACCTTCATATCATATACTTCAGTTAGTTAGGTAATCTCGTCTTTAGTACAAATAATTACGGCAGCCGACGAACCGCTCTGGCGTCATATTATTGGTCTGGAGGGGGTGAATAGTGTTAGGTTATGTCTGTGCTTTCAGCATAAATATTTTAATAGGTTACCTATTTATGAATATGAATAGGTTGAATTTCGAAACAAACTACTATAAATATACTGATATCATTACTATGAGGTACAACAATGTATAAGAATTGGGCTGTTTATCATTAATACCATTGTGGCTGCATACCTTTGACTTTTCTCCTCGCAGGAATAAAACTTCTCCTTCTGCCATTCTTATACACTTAACACTTTAATGTTTATAATAAAAATTTGTACAGCAACTTATAACGTTTCCATACAACTTTAAACATATTACAACGGAAATTTAATTGCCAGTAGAAAAACTCTATATTACAATTCGACCGCCATGACATTACGAAGCGTTACTGCCAGTGTCGCCAACTCCACAGATCATACACACTCATGATGAACATAATCCTAGATCATCGTGAATGTTAAATGTCACGTTTTACTTAACGACGCTCGCAACTGCCGAGGTTATATCAGCGTCGCCGGTGTGCCGAACTTTTTCCCGCAGTTCTTTTATATGCCAGTAAATCTACTGACATGAGCCTGTCGCATTTCAGCACACTTAAATGCCATCGACCTGGCCCGGGATCGAACCTACAACATCGGGCATAGAAGGCCAGCGCCATACTAACTCCGCCAACCAGCCCGACTAATCCCGTGATCTGGGAATATACTCGTAATATATAACAATTTTTATTTCCAAAAGGAAGCAAAAATTAGCAAAATTGTATTAAACATCTTTTGTTTGAAATAGCTCAAAGAATTCATTCATTCATTCATTCATTCATTCACAGTGTTCTGCCCAAGGACAGGTCTTTCACTACAAACCCAGCATTCTCCAGTCTTTCCTGTTTTCTGCTTTCCTCTTTGTTTCCGCATATGATCCATATATTTGAATGTCGTCTATCATCTGATATCTTCTTCTGCCCTGAACTCTTCTCCCATTCACCATTACTTCCAGTGCATCCTTCAGTAGGCAGTTTCTTCTCAGCCAGTGACCAAATCAATTTCTTTTTCTCTTTCTGGTCAGTTTCAGCATCATTCTTTCTTCACCCACTCTTTCTAACACAGCTTCAGTTCTTATTCTGTTTGTCCATTTCATATGCTCCATTCTTCTCCATATTCACATTTCAAATGCTTCTAGCCATTTCTCTTCACTTCGTCGTAATGTCCATGTTTCTGCCCCATACAATGCCACATTTCACACAAAGCACTTTACTAATCTCTATTAATGATCATTAAACATTATGCATTTATTTAAATATAACTGCATGACAAACTACACACATTGTACTAGAAAATAACAGAGTCTATAAAATTTGGAGAGAAGAACAGACACTGTACATACATTGTTTAAGGTACCTAATAGTCTTGTCACTAAAGTCACTTGCAACCATTGATGATAAAATGCTGTTTAATTAACTTTTTCTGTTAATACATTAACTTGATGGATTCACAAACACATGCCTGCCTTATAATGATGTTACCTTACTTTTTGGTCTTGATTTGGGCGGAGAAAAATGTTTTGTTTACAGTCTTCAATATGTAACAGATAAAGGTATTGCAAGCAAGTTGGTATCTGTCACCCTCGAGCTGCAACAGTTACTAGTGCTGCTTCTGCAATTCGTAACCACAATCCGCTGTTCTTTTTGTTCACCAGGATCATCTATAGATAGGGACCATTTTGTTACAGGTAGCCCTTTAGGATCTACTGGAAGTGCAAATCCAACTGGGTGGATGAAGAGGAATATTATCTTGAAATTTTAAAACATCCATTCCATAACAAAGAGCATTCCAGGAAAGCCAGTTTTATTAATTTTACACAATCACTGCTCCCACCTGAGCAATGATGGGATAAATTTTGCAAAAGAAAATGAAATCTTAGTGCTTTCTTTTCCTCATCATAGCTCACGTCATTTGCATCTAGGCCTATTAGAACGAAGAGTATTTTGACCCATTATATATGTCAACTCTGGATGTAGTGAACTCTGTTCTAATGAACATTCGGCTATAGTGAACCTAAATCGTTGGTCCCAACCTGCATACATTAAAAAGTACATTAATATTTCCGTTTATAGTGAGCCGTCACTTCAGTTATAGTGAACCTTAAAAATTGAATTTACAAGAGTTGTACCCTCACAAATTCTTATTTAGAGTCAGGCAGGCATTCTCGTAAAAAACTGAAAGAATGTGTTGAGAACAACATTCTAAGTTTCTCACTTCTTTAGACAAAGGTAGGATTAGTGATTCCTAGACAACGAGCTGTGTTGTAAATCCAGGCAACGCCTCACTCCACCATCGAAGGGTTGCAGTTCTGTTCTCACTGTCACTGAAGACCACGGCTTCCATGCCTGTGGAGTCAGTCCATCAAACAGCGTCAGATTGTCTTTAAGAACTGACGTGAGCATCTACACGTGATTTTGTGCAAACATGTCAAGGACGTCTTGCGATTTTTCCTGGAATCTCTCCATATACGCCTCATGACTAGTCTTCTTCTCTGCCTTTTACGTGATGCATATAGTATAGATTCCAGGCGTTTCCTTGGTTCTAGATAACCTCTCCGTTTCCAATGTCCTGTGTGTTGCCTACATTCAACTTATTGATTGTCCCTTGTATTTGTCTGTTTGACTTAACGTTTTTTGTTATATTTATCTCTATTAATTTTGAAAGCCAAGCTTACAGACTCTTCAATTCTAGTGTTTCCGAACTTGTATAATGCTATTTTGCAGTTAACATGATCTACAGATAACTCATACTTTTTTTTTCAGTCCATGAAAACTATTTACTTCACCAACCCCTTTTGTTATTCAAACATTTTTCTCCGTTGAAAATAGAAGACAGGGCAAACATGATTTGTTACAGCTACATAGCCATGTAACATTTTCATACCATTCTTTATTAAAACATCGTGCTTTAGTTTTTGTTTGACTTATCATGTTATTTAAATTAGGAGTTGGTTTCTCTCTATCGACTATTCCTTTCTTTTCAGTAAAACTTCGGCTGGAAAAGGAATGACCCAAACCACATTCTTCCCCATAATATTTTAGTTCTTGTAACTGTAACAATGTAAATAGTACACGCAACGCAACGCACTCACTGCGTAGATTTCCTTCACTGCGAATCTGGACTTGCTGGGAGGAATCCACGACCGTGGGTTGAATCCCTCTTGGGAAATGGATGCTTTTTATTTTCAGTTGTCTTAGCATCACGTCACGGAGGTCACGCCATGCGTACCTTCGGGGTGTGAGTGCAGAGGACACTGCTAGGAAGAAGAGAGCATACAACAATAATATTACACGGGTAGTATTTGGCTCTGTACTCCACAAAGAAATTGAATGGCTGAGGCAAGTGAACACTGGAGTTGGGTGTATCTTTTGTCTCATGTTATCATATTGTTAATCGAATATAAAATTAATTTCAAAGCACAATCTTTTGGGGTTTTACTGAAATAAGAGTACAGTATATTATTTTCACCTTGAAACTTCTAGGGTTTTTGAAAATCATCAGTGAACACGAGTTGGAGCAAAGTTTACCTGTGAAGAGGGAGGTCAGTCACTTGCGACTGCCTGCTGTGGGTTAATTTTCTCAGCCTGTGTATGAGGCCAGTGCCCACCAAGCATCGTGATGAATTTAGGTTGTTATTCTAGATAGCGAAATCCGGTTTCTAAAACTAGCTGCAATGCTGGGGAGGTCTCGTATTGACCAGATGTTACGCTCGTACTGTTTGGATGATCGTTCACCTCTGCTGAGGCATGTACACCTGAGGCCAAGTCGGCTAGTTTGCCTGGCCCTTCGTGTCACGGATTACACAGAGTGGGTTCATTATTCCCACAAGAATCAAGATGGAGCGGGTTATAAATCTCATTGTTGACAGTTGATTTTAAAGACGCGACAGACTTTGTGATAATGAGATGGCATTTGGCAATATTAGTCCGAGAATTTGCGTTGAGAATATCTCTCGTTTGCTTCACAGTTGGCAACCAGATAATCGACTAAAGCTGGATTCTAACCCGCGCCTGGCGGCGAAGCTTTGGAGCTGGCCGTTCACAAACATGCCAAACCGACCAAAAGAAACTGAGGAAATTGGGTTCAAAGTTAATTGCCCATAGGAAACTGGGCTTCAATGACAACACAATTAATCAGGAAGTATTACAACATTACTATTCGCAATGTATGAATTCGCTGAACACCAATAAGAAAATAATACCACAAGAGTTAGTCAGTCATACTGTCGACTGGGATTTGTATATTTCATCTCAATACACAACGTGGCATCATCGCAGTAAACAGTGTCTTGCCCATCACAATGTTCTTGTAGCAATCAGGCTCACAGGAGGAATGTAGCCTACTTCATTAGAGCTGGACTTCTGGGCTAGAGGTTGCGAGTTCGATCCCGACCCAGGTCAATGGCATTTAAGTGTCAGGCCCATGTCAGTAGATTTACTGGCATGTGAAAGACAAAATTCCGGCTCGCCGGCGACGCTGATATAACCTCGGCAGTTGCGAGCGTCGTTAAATAACCCATTTTTACACGATTGCGCGAAGAAGGTGAACATTACTGTACGACTGCTCCAACACGATCGAGCACGTCACTCCTTGTGACCAGCAGCCTGGTTTGCTAGGGTGTGCAGGTTCGCAGTCGACTAGGTCCATATAACCTCCATGTGACAGCTGAAATTAAGCGATGTTGATGCAACCGCCCCTGTTTGTGTCTCTCCGACATCTTGGGCCATATTCATAGACATTCTCAGCGCGAGCTTCCGGTGGATTATCAGCGAACTAACGTTTTTGGTATTCATAAACCAGTGTTAGCGATATGATATGATATGAATCCTGTACAAGTAATCAGTCGATAGCCGGGGCTAGTTCAGCACGCTCGTAGCGCGGGCTAGCGAAATGTCTATGAATAGCACCCCTTAAGTCTTAAGGTTTTTTATGTCATTTAAAACCCTATTTTTTGCTTATTTCTGTAATGGTTTAGAGTTGTGGTAAGTTAGCTTCACAAATTAATTCATATTTACTTGGGAATTTTAAGTAAACTTTGCATTAGTAGATGTTTTAGACTGGAGTTTAATTATACAAATCAATAAAGATTAATTTCACTGAGATGAAATTTTTGATGATATAGTATCTATGCCATTTCATTTCCCATTTCACCCTAGCTAAGAAGTAACATATATACATTTATAGAGTACAATGATATTAGATGCGGTTTCATAATTTCTTCAGCGCAAACTTCTGATATTTGTTCAGTAAATTTTATAATATTTTACTAGTAGCTTCTCCGTGTGTGTCAGAAATAAACTTGCACAAAAATATTTTTTTTTAAGTGTAGCTTTGGACTATCTCATTCTTAGATACTACTTCAGTTGTGTAAAAATGACATTGCACGTGCATAATTCCTGGTTCAGACCATCCGTACGTACTGAATATGAACAAGATCAGTGCAATAGTTGAGGAAAATCGCTTAATATAAATTGACAAACAGTCGGCATGTCGAAAACCACGTTTTCGGTATTTTCGCGAAAATTTCGAAATTAATTTCCTGCTGATTCGCTCTCCCGAGTGTGGTGGACTAGATTTCAGCCAGCAAACTGTTGCTCTGTCAACAGAGCAAACTGCCTTCATTAAGTAATGTTACATTGTATTTTCTTGTTATTATTAGCATCCTGATTTTACTGATACGTCAGTGAAAGATGTCTCTTCGTCAATTCAGTCACCCAGCCTGGTCAATGTCGCGTTTTCCTCTTGCTTCAGTATCTATTTTGGATATTTTTCTTGATTTAATTCAGCTGAACGATCTCTATTCCTGATAGCATTGTTGTTCAAAGGAACATACAGTACCGTATTTGTAGGCCTGCTTTTAATTTGAACCTTTATCTTTCTCTTTCTTCCAGTGCCGGTTCCTCGGGGGAGGGAAGGGAGGAACGTCCTCCTCACATTTTTCTTCCTTTGAAAGTAAATACAAAATAAAATATGTGCCTTGAAATTCAAGGAAGATTCGATAATCTTTAAGTTCACAGCTGTAAGAAAACCTCGGTTGATCGAGTTTTAAACGATGCGCGCTCATGTGCTGCTAGAAAACTGTGAGAAAGATGCGAGATTGTTTGTGAGGAGGAAAGTCAATCCATTCCTCCTCTACTGCAGTTAGCACACATAGACAACAGCGCACTAGCGGCCAGAGAAGGAAGCAGAGTTTTAAAGCGAGTAAATGAACGGAGAGGGAGGAGATCCTCCTCTGCATCAGCGCATGGGCGGGAAATAGAAACCGACTGGTCGTGCAGCAAGCTCGCTACCGCTGCCATCTAACGATCTTGCATTCAACCAGCCTATAACACATTAGGAGGAGGCACAATAATAGTAATATACGTTACAAGAGCGGTATGTTGACGTTTTCATATTCGAGGAAAAGATTGAAAAAGCGAAACGTAGTTGAGCTTTTTTAATTTCCGAGAACATGAAAACAAACATACCGCTCGTGTATCGTACATTATTTTGTGGGAAGATCGTTTATTACATACCCGAAAGACGAATTTATAATTTGTTGCAATGTAATCTCCATGTTGGTTTCTGTTTAATGACGCCAACTTCGGAACACCAAAATATCTTTCTTGCTATAAAATGTTTTCTGTGTTTACTATACTCCAGCAGGCCGTGATATACGTCTGTCTTTTTTTCCCCCAGTCTATAAATGCGAACTTAAAATAAACGGTAAGGTTATGTAATGATTTATTTTTCATTTTAATATTTTAACAATATTATTTATATAACATATTGCAGTAATAATATCGGCATCTGGAATCTCGTTGATTTTTTCACGGCTTCCTTAATGTTACTTGTATCAGGAATGCAATAAGTTTCGTGGAATAGTAGACTTTACTTAATTTTTGCAAATATTTAAAAATAATAATTAACATTGCAATTTAGGTGAAATTGCAGTGATAAGTTTCCAATTTATAATAATTACTATGTTAAACGTCTCTAAAAATAATATGTTAAAAGCCTAAAGCAGTAAAATGAATGTCGCGCTTAAGCGGTAAGAAGAGGGAAATTGTTATGTGTGTTACGTTGGGAATACTGAATGTGGTATTTCACACTTACCGCGTATTGGTTCTGTGCGGAAAAGCAAATACGCACGATCTCGCACAAAACAGTTTTAACGCAACGCTATGAAAGACATCACATAAACTTTTTTCTTAAATTATAAATAAAAAATATTATTTATTGCGCTTTATATAGGCTACTATTCATGGTTTGAAACTTTCAAGGATATATGAAAGTTAAAGTCGGGTTTATATAAAACAAAGAGGAAGTAGTTCTACGTTAGTATCGCAGATCTTTTTGGCTCCTGAAATTCACTTCCATTCACTGTGTACTAGACGGGCAACAGCCAAGTTGTCAGTTTTGTACAAATATATTTGAAATTGAAAGTAGGTACTCCAAACTACATTATTTTTAACACAAAAAATTGGCCACCGGCAAGTTTGAACAATAACGATAGTATGACTTTACAAGAACTGATATTCTTCAAAAGCATGTGATACTGAACTTGTAAAATGTACATGTGGCAACACAGACCACGTGCGTGGGTGCAGTGTTCTCGCTTTCCTCAGATTATTTCCCATTCCCATTTCCGCGGTTCCGGTTACGTGTTAGTAGCTATAGTCTCTTCCAACACGTGTGATGCTGTAGTGTGCTCGAAAAATGCTGCGAGGTGAATTTCCTTGTAATTGTTAATTTGTGCAATTATTCAACAATGAATGGAAGTGAAAACATTATATATTATGGAAAATTTAGAAAACTCAATTTACAAGAACAGATTATTGCTATACAGAAGGGAAGGCCAACCCCAACATTACCTGGTCTTACATGTATGCATGTAGGCTAATTTGTAGCATGTTTCATTCAAGAAAGTGTCATTTCGTCCTGTTACCTTCTTTCCTCCTCTTAAGAAATACGCAGGAGCCGCCACTGCTTTCTTCGGTCATTTTTTATTGATCATAGGAACTTTATTTCACCTCATGTGAATTTAGGTACTTCCATCCAGTTTTTTTTAGGTCAACATTTTGAGTTACCCTATAATTACATGTCTGTACAACCAAGGTTTTTACAAAATTTAATTGGGATTTCCTTGTTTCTTTAAACTTATGTTCATCTCACTTTCCCACAGAAATTCCAGAACTTTGCTATAACGCATACAGCATGTCACTGTCGCACTGAAAAGGCTATCTCAGTCACTTATAAATCATGTTATTTTGAGACAAATACATAAACGTATTCATTCACACATACAGACACAGTATGACGACGATGCATATTCAGAAAGAGGCTAGGGGGGAGGCAGGCAGAGTGAGAGGAGAAGATATTTTATTGAATGGGCACGGCTATGAATGGAGGCCCGGCCAGCTGCATGCCACGGCCAGCAATGGCCCGCAGTCGTAACAGGCTGCAATTACGCAGAAATGTACTGCAGAGCAGTGAGAGGTGCCGCTTACTTTACGTAGTTAAAAACCAGCAAGAATTAAAGTTTTAAAATTAGACTACGTCACTGCATCTTCCAATAATGAAGAAGAGGGTTCCTATGTCCTTCACATTTAATTTATCCTTTTCAAGCTTATATAATATAGCTGTGTAAGTTTATTTAACAAGCTCTCCTAGGTCTTGCCTACATCCGTTTGAAAAAAAAAACACATGCAGAAACTAAGGGTGTCAAATTTATTTTATCAGTTTTTGTCATAACTCACATTACTTCCTTTAAGCTTCGGCCCTCTTGTCCTGTCACTCCCGTTTCCCCTTTCCTCTATGTTGACAACCGCTACAGAGACGCACAGGAGACCGGAGCAAGACATATACGTACACGTAAAATACAATATTTTATGCTCGACCATGCCGAAATGTAGTAATTATACACCTGGTAGCAGTCCTTTAATGCATGTCATTAAAGTACACCTATTCATTATAGTTCAGTTGTTCAGCCAATGAGAAATCACCATTGTAGCATTATAAAAGCGCAAGTATCGATTATTCTCGGATATGCAATCGAAAGACAACTAGCAAAACGTCATGGAGGCTGGAAATCCAATACTGTCGCAGAAGGTTATGTTCTGTTACTATAATAATTAGTGTTAATTGTAAATAATATTCAAATAAATTCAATTTGTCATCTCGTTTTTCAATGTCGAATTCAATTTCAAGGTTATATCAAGTTTAACTATCTTACACTCTAGATTATATCAAGGTCGTCGACATTCATTGCTCGGAAAAAATCAATACTTTCGCGTCTGCGCACATCTCACAATTTACGAGATTGCACAAGGTCAGTTCCGCTCCCCAGTCAGATAAGAATAACATGAAAACTTATGAATAATTTCAAGTTAGAAATATGGTCGAGCATAAAAAGTCGTATGAAACTTGCCTATAATGGTAATTAAGACGCTCGTATGAAAATGATGAAACTCGCTTGCGCTCGTTTCATAAACATCCTCGCGTCTTAATTACTATCATTATAGGCTCGTTGCATAATATACGAGTACTATTATGGTAACAATTTAATGGGTTCTTATTAAGTACAATTAATTATAAGTACAGTGGCAATTTAGTCCCACGTAAAAAAGAAAATTGTCCTCATGATTATTTATCACTTATTTCAGGGAACATATACAAGAATATTTTGGACACACTCTTTATCACAATTAAATAAGGATGACATAAATAGTCTACAGTATATCAGAATTCAGCTGAAGTCGATGAAAAACAAATATTTAAAAGTTAAATTCTTTAACAATCTTCCACAAACTCTAACCTTTAAACACATTTCGTAAAATAATTTTCAAGTGGTTAAAAAAAGAATGTTATTACGATGTAAATTAATTTCTGTTTTGTAAGAGTCCAGAAACTGAATTAAAATTGTACCCTAATGTTTTTATGTATCATTGGACAATGTCTATTTCTCTTCCATGAATTTGATTAATGTCAGAAATAAATTCCATCTTTCGGAGAAGCGGTGGAGTGGAAGTCTAATCTCTGGAAGAACGTTTAGAGCGTAAGCAGGAGTTAAGGGACGGTGGGGGTGGGGGTGGGGGGTAGCACGTAGGTGGACGTTCCGTCCGCCAATATCCCTCCTCCTTGCTTTAAGATTTCTGTACTTCATTCCGGATAAATTGATATGTAGTTATTAGATATGAACAAAGCTCGATCATTCGTGAAGGAGAAAGCGCTGTGCACAGACAAAACGCCCAGATCGTACTGTCAAAATCAGTATTGTGGTCTGGATTTGTAATCCTGTGGGCCTGGGGTCGATTCGTCATATGTATCAAAATGCCGTTTAATGTTTGCTCGAAGAAAGTCACTTAAAATCTTATTACAAAAGGCACTTTACACCCACATCATCTTTTTATAAAAAAAATTAGGCCTAATAGAATCACCTACAATTTGTTAAATATTTCATTTTAATTCTACATTTACTGCAATTTTACATTTAAAAATAAAACTATATTACCTCCAACGAGCCTATAATGATAGTAATTAAGACGCAAGTAGGTTTGTTTATGAAACGAGCGCAAGCGAGTTTCTTAATTTTCATACGAGCGTCTTAATTACCATTATAGGCGAGTTTCATACGACTTTTTATGCTCGACCATATTTCTAACTTGAAATTATTCAGATATATACATTTTATTTGTATCTGACAAGATTGGAAGTGACCTTGTTCTAGGTCGTGAATTGTGAGATGTGCGCAGACGCGAAAGTATTGATTTTTTTCGAGGAACAATGTCATTGACCTTGATGTAATCCCGTTAAACTTGATATAACCTTGATTATTGAATTCGACATTGAAAAACGAGATGACAAATTGAATTTATTTGACTATTATTTACAATTAACGCTAATTATTATAGTAACAGAACATAACCTTCTGCGACAGTATTGGATTTCCAGCCTCCGTGACTTTTCGCTAATTCTCTTTCGATTGCATATCCGAGAATAATCGATACTTACGGTTTTATAACGGTACAAAGCTGACTTGTCATTGGCTGAACACCTGTAAGCGGAGTTGTCATTGGCTGAACACCTTTACTTTAATATAGTAGGTGTACTTTAATGACATGCATTAAAGGACTGCTACCAGGTGTATAATTACTACATTTCGGCATGGTCGAGCATAAAATAATTTATGAGTCCTCTTTTTTCTCAACTTTGCATGGCCTCCTGGATTCTATTTTTCTACATTTGAAGTAGGCGTTAAATTAGTTGGACTTGGGTTGCAATAGCTATTTCCCTTCTCACCAAGTCCACAAACTCTCATTGGGTTCAAATACAGAGAATTTTCGGGTGAAGGCAAACGAGAGATGTTTTCCTGACATAACTCTTTTATCAGTGTGACAAGTGCCCCATCATGCATAAATACATATGTGACTCCATTTCGATAGGTGCCAGTCTTTTAATTGTGGAATTAGTCGTTTCTCCAACACATCGATGTACAGGTTCTGTTTTATTGTCCCCTGAACAATGTACAGGTGACCTGCAACTTTCCGTGACATCACTGACCAACCATGGTGGATGCTTCACAGTAGCGCTCCGCATGATTAGGAGTAGCTGTTTGCACCTCCGGTTACCTCCGATTGATGCCGCGCAGGTTGTACATGTGCTATGGCGCAGACATACACTTTCCGCTGAGCATTCCTTTATTCGGATAAAGTAGTGGTTCGAATCCGACTATTTTTTTTAATAAGTGTGTAATTTTTTCCTTATTCTCTAATTTTTTACTCTCTCTCTCTCTCTCTCTCTCTTGCTTGAAGTGCTACTTTAGCCGACAGATTTTTTTTCTACATTTGAAATTCATAGCATTTGTGGAAGAGAGTATTAGTTTTATGTTACTGATCAAATTAATGTCATTAAATTCAATTATTGCGAAATATATAGCAAAAGTACAGTTTTTCAGTAGCTAATGTAAACAATTATAGTCCTAGAAATATTCGTTTTTTTTTCACAAATAGTTACTGCCAATTAGTCTAATCGATTTAGTTTAACGTAAATTATATTAAATGAAATTTCAGAATGGAACCGAAGAAATGTGTGGTATGAATGTGTTAAGGTTCACTGTTTACAAGTCATTTATTCAGGCTCTTCGTTACCTTTAACTCTGGAAAGCACTTTTACATAATATCCATGAATATGTTCTATTAGAACAAAGTATAATTTATTTATATTTATATTTATTTAATGTGCTGTACAACAGCCAGTGGCCAATTACAGTTCAGCACAAATATAACAATAATAATAATAATAATAATAATAATAATAATAATAATAGTAATAATAATAATAATAATAATAATAATAATAATAATACACAAAATTTAAAATACCGATAATGTAAATTGTAAAGAATTTTAATAATAACCCCCTTGACAAAATTCTGCTACTTTAAACTGAATGAAAGAATTTCCATGTGTCGCATATCCGCTTCAGTGCCATTTTATTCCACTGACAACTACCGCCAGTCTCGTCGGTCGGTCGGTCGGTCGGTTGTCGCTTCCCTCCGGAGCTCTGCGTCCTCCCTCTACCACTGCGGTATTACCGGAGATCACCGGAGGAGAGCTTTATTCGTAATCTTCGACTGATCCGTCAGTAGTATTCGCTTTAACATGCATTCAGATCCAATTTCTCTTACTTTTTCCGTAGGGAAAACTTTTCTTTATCAGTCATGAACTGGAAGATTGACTCGTGCGAAAAGAATACCTGAGAAAGATATAGATACAGTATGAAGGGTATAAACTTTGAAGTTTAGCAGTCCTTATAGTTGGATGGAAATTTAAAATACGTTATTAGAAAATGCACAATGTTTAGTACGTACGCTTTTACAATCCTTAATACTGAAATGCAGGGGCGGATGCTAGTCACGAAAGTTAGGCTTGCTCTTTTATTCATAGGGGAAGATGGGAGGATATAATAATTCATAATTAATGAAAATAATCAGACCCACATAAATAATTTATTTTATAATTATGAAATCATTATGAGTCATGGATCATATTCGCTTATCAGATGTATTAGTTCTATATACTGTAATATAACAAACATGGCCAACAAAACAGTTTTAGTTTTTTCGACCCTGCCAACCAATGCACATTGTTGTATTGACCTGCACTGAACGAGCGCACATATTCTCTATAATGTTAAGAATTAATAATACATGCAGCAGCTAACACATGCATTCCGCTCATACAATTACATTGCACAGCACATTCCCGCTGTCAATACTGCTCTGTGTAACGTTAAATAGTCGTTGGTGTAGCTCTCAGACCAGAGCTTCAAACAACACATAACAAGCATGTGCGCCTGGGACGGACTAAGGAGGAAGGCACTTGCGCGCGCATCATATTCTCGCTGTTTCTACGTCTTTCCTGTAGCTTCGAGAAACGAGCAAGCGTTGCGATACTTGCGGTGTGCAACCTGCGGATGGTATTACGCCTATACAGTATTCCGAAAATAAAAATAAATTTTAATGTACGTAACGCCATTTTGAGAAATACACATTCTACGAAAATATTGGGCTTGCACAGCAAGCATAGCATGCCCTGAGAAATCGCCCCTGCTGAAATGTGAGTGCTGCTTTGTCCAAGTAGACGTTTTTACATCATCGCATCCGGTAGAAACATGTTTTAGTGGCATGCAGCACTTGTAGCCTTGCTCGTGCGCACAGTTCTTCCAGAACAGCTTAGTTGCCAACTGATATAGCTTTTTTTCTGTTTGAACGGCATTTTACTACACGATGAGAAGGTAAATTTTCTCCCGTTTCCGGTTTCTACTAATGCCGTTGACAAGAGTTCTGAGAAATGCAAAGTTTCCTCGTAACTTATTTTTGTGACAAATTCTGTGTTTTGGATTGAAGCTGCAACCCCAAGACTTGGCGTGGATGCCAATATTCCCCACGACAAACACTCCAAAGGCACAATGCGCAATATGTAACGAACTGGGATACTTCGTCACACCGCCCCGCCGGCCGATTTAGTTTGAAAGCAGAGAACAGCACAACGTGGCTCTGGACACTAGGTTTGCCTTCACCTGCGGAACGCAGTTAACGCTGCTATAGTAATGTATTGTCCGGAATATTTTCATATAATTGTGGACGCGCTCAATACTGAAGGCAGTAGGCTAGTTCTTCGATTACAGCAGCGAAATGTACCAACTCTTTAAAGATTTACTGACGATTGAAAGATATTCGAAACATGTAGCAAGGACAATCACTGTGTTGAAATCGGGAAATCTGGAAATTGTTAAAGCCCTTCAATACGTCCATGATTTGTGCAAAAGCATTAATCAAATTACAGTCGAAGAAAGTGCAGTAGTGAAAGAAAAATTGGAAAATGTGTTTCAGAAAAATGCAGGATTTTCTACTAATGTTGCCTTATAAGTGGCGTCTTCTTGGTGGCACTTGTGAGCTTCAGACCTGTCTTGACGAGACAACATGTGCAATTAGAGATGACGAAGAGGCAAATGTTGCGAAAAGTTGGCTGCATTAGAAATAAATAAAAGTGTATTTTTTTAATTTGCTTGTATCACATTTTGTGACGTAGAAAGAACATTTTAGAAATTCAAAGTATTTTACTCCGAAAAGCGAAACAATACTCGTTTAGAATCATTGAAAATGTACATTGTTGTACATTGGAATAAGTATCGAAAATAATGTGTATCATTAGACAACGTTATGGAGAAGAATATTTTAAGATCTATTATACTCTTATGTTACACATTGGCCCATATCCCAACAAGACGAAGAGCATGATGGTCATAGAAAGAAAAGTAAAGAAGGTAAACTTGCGAATTTTAAATGAGGCAGTAGAGCAAGTTGATGGCTTCAAATACTTGGGGTGTACTATAAGCAGTAACATGAGCTGCTGCCAGGAAGTCAAAAGGAGGATAGCAATGGCCAAGGAAACTTTTAATAGAATAAGGAGCATCTTCTGCGGACCTCTGGAAAAAGAACTAAGGAAGTGCTTTGTTTGGAGTGTAGCATTCTATGGAGGCAGAAACATGGGCATTACGACGAAGTAAAGAGAAGCGACTAGAAGCATTTGAAATGTGGATATGGAGAAGAATGGAACGTGTGAAGTGGATAGACAGAATAAGAAACGAAGCTGTATTGGAAAGAGTGGATGAAGAAAGAATAATGCTGAGACTGATCAGGAAGAGGAAAAGGAATTGGCTGGGTCACTGATTGAGAAGAAACTGCCTTCTGAAGGATGCACTGGAAGGAATGGTGAACGGGGGAGAAGAGTTCGGGGCAGAAGAAGATATCAGATGATAGAGACATTAAGATATATGGATAAAGCAGAAAATAGAAAAGACTGGAGAATGCTGGGTTTGCAGTGAAAGACCTGCCCTTGGACAGAACACTATGAATGAATGCTTCGTTGTTGGGTGAACGAGCTGCAGTAAGTGCGGCTGAATGGTTTAGTAATAATGTCCTTGAGGAGCCCATCGACAGATTACGGTCATGAATGAAAAGGCTTCGTCACCTCTGCATGAATGAATGAAACTGTCCGGTCGGCCTGCCCGAGAGAGAAATCGTCGTAAACAGGTTTGGTCTGCTTCGGATGGAAAGAAATCCGCAGGCGCGAGGTCATAATGCGTCCGCCGCGCCGTCTCTTTCTAATACATCATCTCACTCTCTCTCTCTCTCTCTCTTCTGGTTAGGAAATGAAAACGCTGAGCAAGGGAGAAGCGGATTAGCGCGCAACAACTACGCGTCATGTAAATCGATTACATACATTCTTACGGACATGCAGACACAGATGGTCAAGAATTAGCAAATGCGTTGGCTATGCATTAATTGTCTATTGTAAATAACTTACATAGCGGTGCAAACAGTAGCGGCCGGTGATCGAAATCCTCGGTGAGGCCAGATGCAACTAGTTTAAGTGCCTCCGATAGGAAATGTTTGTTTATGATATTAATTATTATTGTTATTATATTTTTAATATTATTATTACTGTATTACTATTACCTCAAAAAATACCAGCTAAAAGAGCTTGAAGTAATCGGACTTCTGGTTGGAGCAAGAGGTACCGCTACTCTCTTCATGAAAGATGTGTTTAAGAGGCTTGGAATACCTACACCTATTATTCCGATTGTAACCTTAGTTGCATTGAAAGGATCAATTGCTGTCCTGAAGAATCACCTATATTCGAAATCAAACTAAGTTCAGTAGCATTCTTTACTTTTTTGTAACACTTACCTTTCTAAAAATAGCTATATTTCCACTAATCTCAAAAAAAAAAAAATATATATATATATATATATATATATATATATATATATATATATTTGCAGCTATGTACTTGTAAGAATTTCATTGTTAAAACAAAATTAATGGTTTTTCATGAACTTGTAAAAATTTCTATGGTTAAGTACTCTTTGTCCCTTGTGGCAGCTCACGAATGGTGAGAAGATATAAATTATTATTATTATTATTATTATTATTATTATTATTATTATTATTATTATTAGTCTATTATTATTACTATTAATGAAAAATAATAATTTCACTCACCAAATAAGCTGTTATGCTCTGAGTTTCAGTGATTGTTTCAGTGTGATGAAGCTTCCCACATTATGTGTTGAAATTCTCCTTTCTTTCTTTTCTTTTTATTTTTTTCCTTTGGCAGCAACAAACAAGGCCAAGAGAAGTTTATTTTGCATCACATTACCACATAACCATTTATGTGGCCCATACCAGGATGCAATAGAAGCTCGCGTTTTAAGATTAAATTATCTGTCAGAAAAATTGTCAACTTCCTTTATTTCAGTATTATTTCTTCTCGAAAAAGGATACTCTAACAATGAATTAACTGCACCAGCATTATTTCTCTCATTTGTTTCTGTTTATATTTTCCCGAAATATATAACACTGGCCCAGATTCACTACTGTAATACGAAGTACAATAGTAGAACACCCTCGCTTATGTCATAAACTAAGACATTTAAAGGGAGAGAATAGAGTGGGTCTCTGCCTGCCAAAGAGCTGGGATTTTGTTATTTATGACCTATTTAGGAAGACAAGTCACCACTGCTATTCCCACCCCACTCTACCCTTGAGGCCGGCCCATGGATGGGAGAAGTGAAACCTGACCAGGCCAGACGAATTGTGCCTCAGCTACAACGTTTTAAGCGCAAACTCAAAGCCCGCGAAAGGACATGAAATCCATAAGCCAGACCCGGCACGAACGATTCTGGCCTCAGGAACAAATTTTACTGCAAAACAGGTCTATATACATCACAAAGTTTTCAAATGCTTCTACAGCGATATATGCTTCATTCAAATAACTAATACATTATATAGAAACACAAAATTTGACTTCAGTTAAGCCAAGTGACTGAGGCCCGGCCTCACTTGCCTCAATCAGCCGCCACTGGTGCAAACAAAACTTACCCATCTCCCATACAGTATTCAGGCCGAACTCTTTGCGATCAAGAAAGCAATGAAATGGTGCACAAGAACAGGAGAGGCTCGCGACAGGAACACTTTGGCTGTGACGCATGCGCAGACCTCTCATGCAGTGTTAGCGTGATCCTTACCTGAATTTATTTTCGCGTGTACATTCCAGATCAAATCAAGAAGTTTCCTTCGTGCTCCGGTTACACATCTTGCATATATGAAGGTTAGGTTTGGTTAGTTTAGGGTTTTTATTAACCAAGTCCGCGCATGCGCAGACAGCCAAGATGCCGCACGTCGCAGAACATTACTAACTCTCAAGCAGCAATGCATGCAATTGACAATAGACATATCTTAGATCCTCTTACAATTGAAATAATGAATAACAACACATTCTATTTTAATAACATATCATACATAGTGTTTAAATGTTCGTCTACAAAGTATGTATATTAAAATTATGATTTATGTAGGCCTATGTTTCTGCCTAGCTACTCTCCTCAAGAATGTGATCCTACTATAAGAATTTCAAATTTTATTTTAGAAACAACAGAGACTTTTATGTGTATAATTATAGCATTTTTGGTTCATTTATGATTACTGAATTATACTTGTGTAATACTCTGGTATCAGAATCTTAAATTTTAATTCAGAAAAAACAGATATGTTTGTAAATCATGTAAAATGTTATGTCATTCTCAAGTCTTTGTTAATCAAAACGAAACCGTTCTTTTGCTTTTTCACGACCGTTTTAGGGTAATATACTTAAGAAGTAGGCTGCTTAAAGATGATACTAATACTACTAGCAACAACAGAGAAAATCTATACTACAATTTCTGAATGAAAAAAAGAGATGGTGTTAAGATTGGTAATGGATTATTATTATTAGTGTAAATAGTAGCAAATCATGTTGATATAGTAACAAAGATAAGATTAAAAGAAATAATATACTCAGGGAAGAAATAAACTTGTTTTACAATACATGCTACATAATTATAAACTACGGAAGTCTGTCACATGAGTTGTTTAAAATGTCATTGCTTAAAGTAGCCAATTCTGGAGGAAATTTTTTTACCGAATTATACAGACGTGGATCATATGTAGTAAAGCAGCAGATGTGAAGCATTTAGGTTAAACTAAATTAAGAATTTCATTTCGTCTTCTATTATGATCATGCGGCTGAGCTACAAATTTCATTCCATTTTTATGACAGAATTTCATTAAAGAGTATTTTAAATTTGGCCAATTCTAAAAGCATTAAATTCGAAATTGATCAAGTTTGTTGGATAATCCAGTCGCCTTTTCAAACAAATTTTGATTATACGTTTTTGCAACTGAATTAGAGGAAGAACACCAGTTTTTGTAATGCCTCCCAAACCAGTTATACCATATTGGATATCAGATTCAACTATAGCCAAATAAATCAAACGTAAGACACGAGTAAGCAAGTAATGGCGGAGATTTACAAATTTGTGAACTGTTTTGCGGATCCTGTTACATAAAAAGGTGATCCCATTTCAAGTGCCGATCGACAATAATTCCCAGGTATTTCACATCTACAGACTCTTTGAGGCAAGGGCATTCAAGGATTGTAGGGTGTCTACAAATTGAGTTGTGAATTGTTAATTTTAAATGAGAAAGTGATTTCAAATTGCTCAATCCAGAGGCTGTTAAGAGAAATGACACTAAAGCAGTTTTAGTTATATTTAGAGATAGCAAATTAGCATCAAGCCATTTCTTCATCAAATTTGTATCTGTATTGGCATATTTATAAGTGTCCTCCCAAGTTAAACCATTGAAAATCACCACCGTGTATCAACGTAAGAATAGCAGGAGCCATTATATACTTTAAAATCAATGTTTAAGAAATCGTTAATATAGGCTATATTAAAAATAGAATAAGAACCTAAAATTATTCCCTGAGGGACTCCTATATCAATATTTACATTTTCACAGAAATTATCAATTTTGGTTATCTGGTTTCTTCTGTTAAGTATGATAATACCTCTGACTCTTTATATAATTTGAACTGGTAATGGAAATTACGAGAAAACGGCTGAACGGATTTTAATGAATGACCCATCCATCATTTTGAAGATTGAGATCCAAGGATTTTCAGAAAAATAGTAAATTTCAGTGAAGCATTAGTTTTCCTACATAATTGTCCTATTTTCCAAAATCCATCTTTCGTCAGTTTTGAGAACTAAATGCATTTCAGAATAAAATAAAACACTCACTACAATAAACAAAATGCTATTACGCGAAGGCCATGACTTGCAGGATTGCCAACATATTTAGAGTTCAGATGGCTCATATTCTCTGACATCATAATGCCAATATGTCGATCTTCATTTGTGTAATTTTTTGATAACGTACAAAAAATAATTTACAGGTCTTATTCGCTGGTCTGTAGTTTTCCGAATACAGCTGTATGTGTATTGGATATTAAGAATTACAAAACTTAAGAATGTTTGTTGACATTATTACCATTAAACATGAAATATTGTTATAGTTATCATTTTATTTTTATATCGATCTTTAGCGATATAAATAATATTCAAGTTATAATTTATATTGTTATCGTTATTTAGTGTTATAAGTAATATTTAAGTTATCATTTTATTTTATTATCATTCGTTAGCGATATAAATAATATTCAAGTTATCATTTGTATTCTGTTATCGATCTTTAGCGATATAAATAATATTCAAGTTGCATAATACTAGTGTTAGTTTTTTCTTCTATTATTACATTATACTATCTTGTAACACAATAAAATGAAAAGGAGTAACCACGATTTGAACCTGAGAGGTTGATATCTAAATTCGAACGTTTTTCTGACTGAGCTACGGGGCATATGCGGAAAAATTGGCCCAATCCCTCTCCAAGACGTTCTGATGCTTTGTGGAAGCTCGTCCAGGATGCCTGGGATGCCGTAATTGTGAACAGTCGCTATTTGAAAAGACTAGTCGACTGCAAGATATGATCGAAATGAGAGGAAGATGAACTAAATATAGAATCATGGCTCTTTTTTTTTTGAACTTTCAATTGTTTGAATTTTATAAATCAGACAGTAAGTTTGTTTTGTTTATGCTACGAAAGATATTTTTGTTGTGAATATAATCTTTCTTTCCTTCCATTTGCAGCCAAAATGCCATAATAAAGTCATGGCATAATACATTCATGAATCTGATGTTAATTACTAAAACAGTCATAAAGGAGACAGGAGTAATTACATTTTCTCTCTCCCTTAAAAAAATATATATATATAGAGTACTAAGTTGTGTTGAACGCACGACCTCACAAATACCATCCCGAAACGTGATATTCTGCAATTGAATAGCCGCCCAGAACAACGCTTAACCCTCATTTCTTATAAGTAGAGTTTTTTGTTAATGATGCGCATGTGTAATGCCTGTACTCGTGCACACGTGTCTGATTGTCAGCCTTGCTCTAAAATTAAAAGTATGTGTAGTAGGCCTACAATATATTTTTCCCGATTTTTGAAGAATTTCGTATTTGCTGGTTACAACCTTGTTCTGGGAGGCTGTTCAGTTATTTAATGTATTAAATTGATTTACATATTTTTGTAGTAATATTTCTAATCTTATCTGTGTTTATAATTTTTGTATAGCTTTTACTTTATGCAGTCATCGCATTCAAAAAGGATCAAAGACACAAACGCTTCGCAGAAGTCATAACACTTTCTATTTTCATTTTCAAATAAGCTTACTGCGTTTCTGAATACCTAAAATAATTGTGGAAAAAAATCGCATTTCTGATTGTGCGATAAGTTCGTGTATGACTGACTGGATGACGTCATCATTGATTTTATACAGTGTAAATTTGAAATTGAAATTTATGATGTTGCTATAAGACAAAGAATAATGGAAATAAGATTAAATATATAATACATCATTATAAGAAATCAGAAATTTTACAATATAGTGATCAATATAAAATTAATGTGGTAACAGGATAAAGAAAGGTAACTCAGGATGTGGAATGAGCACGATCTCGTAGTACTGAAGACTTTCAACAAAGATATTATTTCTATTGTAATCAACGCGTCTTCAAATATGAAGGCATAACTCTTTAGTACAGGTACGCTCAAAATTGTAAAAGCGCCGATTACACGGATGATGCTGCACTGCATAACACACACAGTGTACGGACTGGGCTCCGCAACTACATTGCAGCACCGCCCGTGTGATGGCTCTCATACTCTAACAAATACTGAATTTGAAAAAGGAAGGAGTATACACTAATATTCAGTTATTGAATTATTATTTTATTATGTTTAATATAGTTATGATATTATATCATATGTAATGTTATTTTCATATTCCACCATACATTGCGGTCTGTGCATTCTTTTCTGCAAGTAATCGGAAATCTATTTCCAACGAATTTACTGCAATGCGCAAAAGATGCTCATCTGTTAATCGGGACCTACTGTATGTTTGGATTTATCAACCTTCATTCTCGAAAATAATTGTTCGCACACGTATGTCGAGGCGAAGGTAGCTAACATAGTGGTAGCGAATAAGCTCATCTCGGGATATTTCCTTTTGTTCATTTTTTAACACTTCTATTCTTGTCAAGTCATATTCTCTGCATTACTGAATTCTACGTCACTTTGTAAATCAATTAACGCATCCTGGAACTGCACTGTCACGGATTGTACATTTACTATGAAAGGATTGACAAAAAATATTAATATCACTCTCCATACATCTAAAACCACTAAATGCATGTTCTGTGAATTCACATTTGAGCTGTTCCAGTACGGAGATACAATTAGCTATATTTTATTCAGGCACTAATTGTTCGACTTTCTTCAATGTTTGACCTTTCATGAAGTGCTTTCAATTCTTGAAACTGTAGTGCACGTTGCACCCCTGAAAAAATATTTTATCATAACATGTATTTCTTTTGGAATAAAATGAAACAATAGTAATAATAATAATAATAATAATAATAATAATAATAATAATAATAATAATAATAATAATAATAATAACAACGTTGGTCTATGAATACATATTACAGAAAACAGCTTCCCTGTTACTTCGACGTGTTCTGTGTAACAGAGCGTATAATGTCGTTTTATGTTGCTCAGTAGTATTGCTGACAGTACCTTACAATATAGTAAACAGTTCACTTTTTCACCGAAAGTACAACAAAAATTGTCTTCCTCCTACACTGTACGGAATGATCGTTTTCTTACAGAAGTTTTTGACTGTGTCATTGTCCTGCAATGTTCGTACGTTTACTAAGTAATTGAACTGCCTTCCGCTGTCACCCGTCGAGCTTCGAACGAAGAACAGCACGCTCTACATTCGAAGGTTGTGATTACAGAACGTAATCGCGAGTCAGAGAATGAGCATACCTGCTTTAGTAGCTCCATTTTCATGAAAAAGAAATCAAGAAACGTCCAAAAGAATATAAAATGCACTTTTATTCCATTAAAATCTGAAAACACGTGAATTTCAAAACATGTAGGTATCCACAAGAACCTGCAAATGTTTTAAAAGAAGTTTATGCTCAATAACATAAAGGTCATTATTATTATTATTATTATTATTATTATTATTATTATTATTATTATTATTATTATTGTTATTATTATTATTATTATTATTATTATTATTAGCACTGCAGTGTACACATTCGCACGCACGCACGCAGTCTGCCGTGTCACACAACGGCGGCCAGCCAGCTTACTACAGTACTACTAGGACGTACAATCACGACATGAATGGAAGGCAGAGGGGGCGTAGCGCGCAACAGCCACGTTCATCTTTTTATTTAAAAAGAATATAAAACACTTGTGCTTCTGGTCTTCTTGTTGTAGTTGATCTTATTGTGAATCGCCTCCCTCTCCTGCATCCTCACCGGTCTCAGCGCGCCACCCCCCTCCAGTAATGGACTCGTCCTAAGTCATTCATGAGAAAACCTTTCCTATAAAACCTTGTAGTAGCTGAGATTGGGTGGGCAGTCGACCGGCAACACGGAGGAGCGCGTATCCAGGGCGATAGGTGACTTCAACGCGCGAGTAGTTCGATCCCGCCTAGCTGTGTGCAAGTTTTGCGTGATATAGCTTCTCAGTTTGTAGAGATAATGCCACAATGAGGTGGTTCTATTTTTATCACTTTCTGACAAGGACATAAATGTTCCTTACTTTAAAAAAGTTTTTTTTTTCCTTTTCGTGTGTTCACAGTAAATGGATTGTAATGTTATTGTAAGATTGACTGAAAAAAGACAATTACGTATTAACCCGTGAATCGCAAAGCATATTAATTTTGTAGAAATAAATATTTGAGCATCAATCTGTTACTAGCTTTTAAGAAAAAAAAAACGTAAACCACCTGGATAGTAGTGGGTTGAGCGCACAAAAAACGGAACACGATCTGCGGTTATAGAAAAGGAGATAGCCACAATAATTCGGCCACGTGCACAAAAGAAACCATCAAAGAAGTTCAATATAGTAACCACAAATCTTGGCATTATTTTGTATATACGAAAGTTCGAACGAAGTAAACAGGAAGGTGGTTTTCGAGGCTTACAGCGTGGTAGAGCACGACAATCAGCTGATTGCCGCCACATTGTACACTTTCACACGCAAGACACAAGACAAACCCTTTCACCTCAATTCAACAAACAGCTTAAGGCAAAACTATAGCTTAATTTTCACTTCTGAATATTGGTTGAGAAATAAGGTCTTTCACACAACCAAGACAGAGCACTGAGCGGGATAAAGTGGCAGGTGTCCAAGTGCGAGTCGTCAACAAAACGAGATGACTGTACGAAATTCAGCAGTGATATTTCTTGGCATAGCAGCAGCTATTACCAGCGTAGCGAAAGCGTCCAGGCTGCCGTTGGTAGTGTTCCAGTACCACCATCACCACTTGCATGACCACCAGGACGTCCAGTTAGAAGAGTCAACGGCACCTAGTGCAGACGTCCATCATTCTGTGCATTTTCATCACTTCAATGACGACAGGGGCATCAGAGTTCTCTACCAAGTCGGGGTAAGTCTTGCATTTGTTATACATTATGTTCAGGTAAATAATTCAGCGGAGATGAAGACGTGTTTTTGAGATGAAAATAAAAATATAATCATCTTTAAACACGGTATTTCGTACCAAAATGGTCTTATAGAGATGCCAGCATGTTCTATAAAGTGTAAGTTACACTGCAACTCCAGACAGGATTTGAAGTACTATTTTATTTAACTAAATTTAATTAAAATGTGTCTTAGTGAAACTTACAGCAGAGTCCGTATAGGCCAGTTTCTATCTGATGCTTTTCCAATTCACTGCGGGCTAAAGCAGGGAGATGCACTATCACCTTTACTTTTTAACTTTGCTCTAGAATATGCCATTAGGAAAGTTCAGGATAACACAGAGGGTTTGGAATTGAACGAGTTACATCAGCTGCTTGTCTATGCGGATGACGTGAATATGTTAGGAGAAAATCCACAAACGATAAGAGAAAACGCGGAAATTCTAGTTGAAGCAAGTAAAGCGATAGGGTTGGAAGTAAATCCCGAAAAGACTAAGTATATGATTATATCTCGTGACCAGAATATTGTACGAAATGGAAATATAAAAATTGCAAATTTATCCTTCGAAGAGGTGGAAAAATTCAAATATCTTGGAGCAACAGTAACAAATATAAATGACACTCGGGAGGAAATTAAACGCAGAATAAATATGGGAAATGCCTGTTATTATTCCGTTGAGAAGCTTTTATCATCCAGTCTGCTGTCAAAAAATCTGAAAGTTAGAATTTATAAAACAGTTATATTACCGGTTGTTCTGTATGGTTGTGAAACTTGGACTCTCACTTTGAGAGAGGAACAGAGATTAAGGGTGTTTGAGAATAAGGTTCTTAGAAAAATATTTGGGGCTAAGAGGGATGAAGTTACAAGAGAATGGACAAAGTTACACAACGCAGAGCTGCAGGCATTGTATACTTCACCTGACATAATTAGGAACATAAAATCCAGACGTTTGAGATGGGCAGGATATGTAGCACGTATGGGCGAATCCAGAAATGCATATAGAGTGTTAGTTGAGAGGCCGGAGGGAAAAAGACCTTTGGGGAGGCCGAGACGTAGATGGGAAGATAATATTAAAATGGATTTGAGGGAGGTGAGATATGATGTTAGAGACTGGATTAATCTTGCTCAGGATAGGTACCAATGGCGGGCTTATGTGAGGGCGGCAATGAACCTCCGGGTTCCTTAAAAGCTAGCAAGTAAGTAAAGTAAGTATTTTATTTAACAACGCTTTCAATTGCTACTTGGCCGAGGTAATGGCCCAGGAATTGTGCCTGGGACCTGCAGTCAATCTCTGATTTACTTTGAAGACGAGTATTTGGCAGAGAAATAAAAATGTGTCATCACTTTTACACTTTATTTTCCGACTAACAAGTCTTTGTAACCGTAAGACATAATCAAATCAGAAAGTGCCTGTGTTATGGGGATTCCATATAGAAACTGGAAATACAGTCTTTTCAGTAAAGGATGGTTCACAATAAAGCGGGAATGGAAACGACAACGAGAACGAGAACAGAAATAATGTTAAAGTAAATGTATTTAAATGTAAGCATTCACAATAGTTAATTGTGAATAGTCACATTTAAATATATTTATTTGAACAATATTTCCGTTCTCGTTCTCGTTGTCGTTTTTGTTCCCGGTTTATTGTGAACCAGCCTTAAGTATGGAACATCACTCCATACTTACGGCTTTTAAGGAACCCGGAAGTTCATTGCCGCCCTCACATAACCCCCCCCCCCCATCGCCATCGGTCCCTATTCTGTGCAGGATTAATCCAGTCTCTAGCATCATATCCTACCTCACTCAAATCCATTTTAATATTATCTTCTCATCTACGTCTCGACCTCCCCAAAGGTCTTTTTCCCTCCTACCTCCAACTAACACTCTATATGCATTTCTGGATTCGCCCATACGTGCTACATGCCCTGCCCATCTCAAACGTCTGGATTTAATGTTCCTAACTATGGAAGGTGAAGAATACAATGCGTGCAGCTCTGCGTTGTGTAACTTTCTCCATTCTCCTGTAAATTCATCCCTCTTAGCCCCAAATATTTTCCTAAGAACTTTATTCTCAAACACCCTTAATCTCTGTTCCGCTCTAAAAATGAGAGTCCAAGTTTCACAACCATACAGAATAACCGGTAATATAACTGTTTTATAAATTCTAATTTTCAGATTTTTTGACAGCAGACTGGATGATAAAACCTAGATGATAATAACAGGCATTTCCCATATTTATTTTGTGTTTAATTTCTCCCGAGTGTCATTTATATTTGTTACTGTTGCTCCAAGATATTTGAATTTTTCCACCTCTTCAAAAGATAAATTTCCAATTTTTATATTTCCATTTCGTACAATATTCTGGTCACGAGACATAATCATATACTTTGTCTTTTCGGAATTTACTTCCAAACCTATCGCTTTACTTGCTTCAAGTAAAATTTCCATGTTTTCCCTAATCGTTTGTAGATTTTCTCCTAACATATTCACGTCATCCGCATAGAGAAGAAGCTGATGTAACCCGTTTAATTCCAAACCCTGTTATCCTGAACTTTCCTAATGGCATATTCTAGAGCGAAGTTAAGAAGCAAAGCTGATAGTGCATCTCCTTGCTTTAGCCCGCAGTGAATTGGAAAAACATGATAGAAACTGGCTTATATGGACCCTACCTATTTATATATTAATTTTACGAAAAAATGGTGCATACAAAAGTTGTTACAAATAACCCAGTTAATGTAATGCCAGTTTCCTTACAAAATACTGATTCAGGTATACGGTATGACAAAACACGTCTTTTATAAATGGCAATCTCTACTAATTTTAACATATTTGAAATATCTATTCAATTTTACATACAGATCATTCACACCTTTGAACATTCTCCTGTGGCTGGTGTTATGCTTCTTCCAAAGGCCTTGATATGCACATAATAGAAATAAGTTTGTCTATTATCTAGAGTAGACCATGGGACATTGTTTGGACGTGAACAGCTCTCATTTCGAACATAGCTTAAATGTTCTCTGAAAACTCTATGCGTAAAATTTAATAAAGATTCAAAATAATTAGAATTTAATAAGGATGTCAAGGGGCGTAAGTCAAAGTAAACTCAGTACATGCTGCATTCTTGTTTGTCTACTTTTGGCATAATATTTAATTGGATATTCAATCTATATATTTTTATATTCAGTGAATTACGATAGTTAATTTATCGTGTAGATTAATATTTATCCAATCTACGAGTGAATAATTTGATAAACTGGAATAAAATATGTGAAGTAACAACAATTTGTCTCATTACATTACTTTTACTTCTGCAGAAAAATGACATTAAATATAATTGATATATTTTATTTAAATGAACGTCTTCATTTCACAGTCAAAAGTGTTAATTTAAAAAGTAGGGATTTGGTGGTATTTTAGTCTTTTTAGAGGAATCCGTCTCTTAATCGATAGTCCACATCACGTTAACTCAAATTTATATTTGACACGTGATAAACATGTACAGTGCTCAATGCTTCTTCATTAATTTCTGTTCTTAATTTAATCCAATAAGCTTAGTGGGTTACTTTGACAGATTGTCTGTATTTCAACATCAAATAGCTACAAGAAATAGTACAACACATTTATTTGTTTCTGTTATTTAAATTTTGCAACTGTTTACCCATTGCAATACTTTTACTTCTACATCAACATTGTTTTTTAAGGCATGTCTTAATTTAACCCCATTTTCTTCGTCTTAAAATTATAATTATTTATTAGGACGAAGTTAAGCCATCAGGCCTTCTCTTCTACTTCACATAAATCAATTTGAGATATGAAGTAATTCGTACAATACAACAGACTTATAACATTCATTAGCTGCGGTGTATGCTACACACTACAACTTGAGAACATACGTTACACGCAATGTAGAATATACAGGGGCATCATTTTATTTTTACTAACATTTCTAATATTAACCTGGCTATATCTTTGGATCAAGATTGAGAACCGCAAACACCATTTGCTACCCCCTTCCACGACTGGAGTTCGATGATACTGGCGTAATATACAAACATATCACTTTACTAGGTGTAGGAGGGAAGAAAATTAGTTCATCCATTTACGTAAACTAGGAAATATTGCGCTTTTGACTCTGATAATTTTCATTAGGTTTTTGTTTAATCAAAATACAGTACAGTATTAACAATGAGTGTTTTTACTCACGAACTGAGCTGTCCATACGGACGTATTCATTATGCAGTGTATATTATACTGTCTACAGGACATTAGTGTACACTATGGAGAAAAATGAAGTTAAATTGAAAAATAATCATAATATGGATATTTAAACACATTTTTGAAAATGGTGCCCGTTCATTTCGATGCAGGCTTCAGTTCTAATGTACATATTATCGCACTATAAACTATTGTACGTAATTCCAATTACCAGTTTCGTACTTCGTATCAGTAACTCATGTTGAAATAATTCTATACCTACTCTATGAAAGAATACCTTACGTACTGTAAATTCAATCTTCACTTCTGCCCGATCCGAAAAGATAAAATTACTCAAACACGCTATCTACTGTCCGTCCAAGTGGTTACGTCGCAGCGTCGTAGAAAGGGAGGAAATCACGTGACAGTTAATTACTTAACGAGCCCCTTTTATTTAAGTTATTTTAAACAATTGTATGGGTATAATATTACGTAGACGTCCAATTCCTAACAGAAATTAATGTTCTCAGAAAAGAGCTAAGACAGCCCAGCCACTAGCCTTTACAGAAAGGCGAATAGAAGCAGGTGGGGGAAACCGGGATGCGACGTAGGCAAATGGACGACAGTACCTGTGCAAAAATGAAATAATATTGAAAGCTCTTTCGTCACTGGAAAACGCGAAAATATTTTGGAACGTACTGTTTACTATGACCGTAAAGCTACTATCTGTATATGCGGTCTTGGATCTGTGTGGAGGACGGTTGAACTTCATTAGTAGAAGGGGGCGGGAGTGAAGTACATTAAAAAACTCAGGTACAATAAAAATTGAAGTAAAAATAAAATGATGTTCCTGTACAATAATACATAGGCCTATAACGTATGGAACAATATTACAAAGAAGAATAGATCTTCAGTTAAATTTTTATGAGACGAAAAGAAATATTAAATTAATGTGGAACACTAGCTTACACACATGATAGACATGTCTAATAACAACTTTCCAAGTTTATTCTGAAACTCGGCAGGACCCGACAGTTCCTCATCTGGCGCGGGAGAGAATTCCAATTTATTTATTTATTTAAATTTAAATATACAGAATAAAGAATATAATTACAAAACAAACAAGAGAAATAGAAATAAAATAATACAAGCAATATAAAAAGAAGATACAGTAGTATTAACAAAATTTGAGACCGAATGAGCAGCGCTCGTGCTCGGTCGCAGTTCAGATGTAATATTAAAATAAATAATAATAATAATAATAATAATAATAATAATAATAATAATAATAATAATAATAATAAAAATAAATAAGTAAAATAAAATAGGAACTAAAATATAATTACAGCGGCAATGGAATTATATAATATAATATTAACACTAGAGAAGAATAAATATCGCACGTGAAAAGTAGGACTAATATATTTCCAACACAGCTTCGTTGCTTATTCTAATTCGGGGAGTGCAACACTAAATGATAAATATGCATTATTGCAATCAGTTTGTTGGTCAGAACTTTTCAATAACATTATTATTATTATTATTATTATTATTATTATTATTATTATTATTATTATTATTATTATTATTATTATTGACTTCATTTTTCACTAGTCGACGTGTGAGTTGATTTCTGCAGTATTGAAGCTCATATAATATTTTTTTCGCACTTACATGTTCTATTTTCAAAGCATCAAGTTTTTGCCATTAAAATGTAGGTGAGTTCCACATTTTTCACGTATCATGTTTTATTTATACACCACTTGTTTCCAGTTCCCATTTCTGAAATACTCTCAGAAATATGTTATCACATAGAAATTTTAGTTATTTTGAATATATATTGTTAACTTGGAATGACATATAGAATTAACAATAAGAAATTATTTTTCGACATTAAAAATGAGAGAACAAAAATAATATTGTCGCCGCTCCTTTTATCTTGTTAATAGAGGCGCGTCATGGACAGAGTTTAAAAAATGTTAAACTTCAGTCATAATCCGGCATGCATCCAAACAATAATTATCTATGTGTTTATTTCTTCATCATGTATCTCTCACTTGTCCGTTATATGCCTTTCTCCTAGGAAAAACCTATAATTCACTTGCAATATATACTGTACGTATTATTATTTAATGGCCATTAAAAGTGTGACAAAGCTTTTTCTGTTTTAAGATTAATCGAATTACAAATAAGGTAGGCAGTTTTATTCTATAACTTTCAATAATCCAGTTGAAAGTGGACTTCGAGAAAGTGTCAATCATCGTACTACTCGAAGTTTCATAAAGGCTGTTTTTATGTATAACTAACCTTCGTAATATTATTGTCTTGAATAGAGTTAGTTGTTAACAATATTAACATACTACTGCTACTGCTGCTGCTGCTGCTGCTGCTGCTACTACTACTACTAATAATAATAATAATAATAATAATAATAATAATAATAATAATAATAATAATTTGAAAAAATCCGAATTCTTTAATGTTTTTATACGCGTGCATATTAAGCTTAGTACGGAACATAACTACTCGCAGTATGCATCAACTTCTTAGATTTACTTGACGGCTCAGTTCCATTACTTGGCATGATTGAACTTCAGTTCAAAAAGGTTGGACCACGCTGAAAGACTAATTTATTTATTTATTTAGCTATCAAAGTGAGTACAAATTAAATTTATAAATTTTTATTACTTGGTAAGTTTAAAGATAAGAGTAATTTATTTCATATATAGGTGGGTATTGTACGTAAAGAACATGTTTGAAAATAAATAATAAGTAATTAAATGGTATCGAGGTTCTGCTGATATGCACATCTGTTATCAGGCAGTACATCTCACTTGACGATATGTGTCAGAGGAAGAACAATATTGTATGACTTGAGGCTTTCCCGGCGTTTGATATAGAATAACTCTTCTCGGGTTCTCAGCCAGTGAGTTGGAGATTAGCTTCCAAGCTTTCGACCCTGAAGAAGATGCCAGAGCTAGCCGTCGAAAGCTTGGAAGCTGATCTCCAACTCACCTGGCTGAGAACCCGAGAAGAGTTATTCTAAGAACAATATTGTTTGTATACATCTGAAGTCTGATTAGTGTAATATGTAGCTCAATGGCGATTATGCAATGGAGGGGGAAAGGAACTGGCCACCCTACCTCATTATCTCCTGGCCTAGGTGCCTCATAAGTGGTGCCATGTTGGTATCACTTGTGAGATTCAAACCTCTCCACAATCCATGCGCCATGCTTGTTACGTTGGAAGAAATCGTAGTCTGCGCGACATCGGCTGAGCAAATCGCAATATAGCGAACGTAGAAGCTCCGCCCACGACTCCTTCCACTTTTCCCCTACTAGCTCACCAGACACTCTACGTGATAGGCGAGTGTTGTGTCGAATGCACATTTCATGTGGGTGGGGATAACTTCCCCTACTGGCGTTCGCTATATTGCGATTTATCCCATCGGCTTTGCCCTCCCCCACCCCTCATCCGGGGCAGCGAGTAAATTACTGTACTCCAACCACGAGAAAGTCTCCAGGGAATGAAACGAATCGGGGTGATGCTGTGAATGAATGTTGATGTTATAAGGTCACACACGTGGGTACTCGTATCTCTATTGGCTATCTTTCAAAGCACAAACCATAACACTGATATACACATTTTATACTACCCTAGTTACAAAATTAGATCACTGTTAATCTCCTGGTCTTTTAATCCCTCCATACAGGAAATAACATATGCAGAAGAGCACATGGTTTTTAAACTGACGTTATAACTCTAATATTATCTATCTACTTCGCTCCAATAGATGACGCAATAGTAAGCACATTCCTTTCACGGTTGGAGAACAGGAGTGCGCATGCCTTTTTCTAGATAGGCTAATATCCAACGTTTCGGAAATTGTTTTTATTTCCAGTAAATCGATAATTCTTGTTGCTTCCATAAATAAAAATAAAGTCTGTTTTTCGACGTGCGTCATCCATAACTATTTACATAAACTATTTGGAATGACAAATACGAAGATTTAAGCTCGAGAGGAAGGATGCGAAATATTACATTAGTCACATGAAATAAAGGACTGTGAAAATTTCTATGACTTTATTCGAAAACGGACGTTTTTATCTGCGAATATCCCTCACGCATTTAATCTTGAAAAGGAGGCAAATAAAGATGGTAGTGCGTGTGGTCACTCCAGCGCAACCTCCATGGCTGCGTGACGGTTCAATGGCCAGGGGGGCGGATTCCCATTCAGCAGATCAGAAGTCCCAAGTTCTCCCGTCTCCATTTTTACTTTTTTTTTTTAACCTAATAGCCTTAAATTTCCTCGAACCCGTGCACCTATAATTCCTTGAGTTTCAAGTATTGTTGTGATTAATGATGATCGTGGAGCAATCGCCATTCCATTCTATTTATCAGGCAGAGGCGAGTATGTACAGGGCGTGAAACAGCAAACCACCAGCACAAATGTGACAGAATTGAATTCGTACAGTAATAATAATAATAATAATAATAATAATAATAATAATAATAATAATAATAATAATAATAAGTAATAATAATAATAATAATAATAATAATAATAATAATAATTGTTGACTGAGATCTATTTATAGACAGGAAGAGTATTTCGAAATCAAATAACCAGGGTGACTTAGTAAGAAAGGACATAACTTTTAGATAATATACGTAGTACCGTTTTGAGTAGAAAAATTGATATGATCACGCGTCCGATTTCGAATGGCTATTTATTATTTGAAAAAAAAATGAACACATCACTATTAATGCTGCGTTATAATTTGGTATAAAGTAGAGTTGACCACATTGCAATGTTGAAAATGACCGAGATTTAAGTCTTGAAAATAAGAATTCGCAGAACTGTGGTTAACACACTAGTAATACATTACGAACAAGCAGTGGTGTACGCAAAATTTACAATTTACATGATCGGTATTTAAATTTTGTGTATTATTATTATTATTATTATTATTATTATTATTATCAAACATATAAATTGTCAAATGCACAAAAAGTTAAACGAACGTTTCACAATAAAGTCAGAATTCTAACGAACGGGTGAATACCGCTCTTAAAATGAGTTTAAAATCGACAATGCACAGTATTTAACATGTGCACTACAGAACTGTCAAAACAACCTTTAAAATATGTTTCACAAGTTAAATTTCATATTGTGTCGGCTTCATTTTATTACAAGGCCGGTACTAGATAGCGGCAGGTCTCTCTATAAAAAGGCACCATTATCGAACATGCCGCAGCACCAAGCACTGGGATTATATTGCAGGAAGACTATGCCTTGTGTCGATGTAGATTTTGTTACTCTGATAGCGAAAAATTAGAGAAGGGAAAACGATTATGGATAAAAAAAATATTCAAATCTAAATGCGTATTTTTTTTTAAGTTCGGGAGGAGAGGCTCAAAAACTCGGTAATCCCCGCTCTGCAAACAAGCGAAGAGCCCCGTGGGTTTTGGTGACTTTGAACGCCCTGTGTGGGGGTGATGATCACTAAGGAAGCTCACGATTTTATATATGAGGAGACTAAAGCACAAGGGGTGTAAGTGACATGTTGAGAAAAATGAGTTTAAAGTTACGTGACAATGGAAAACTGTATGCAAAGTCTACGATGTCTATTTTGTGCTTACTATTGAGTCCTGGTTGTATGAAGCAGTCCGCTGCAGATTCTGAAGAAATTTTAAAATTAAGATATTAGAAATAACCATTTTACAACAAGACGTTGCACTTACACCTCTTGTGTTGCAAACTATACGAGTATGAACTAAATGTAAAAAAAATGTAATGTGTAAATTACAAAATACATTCCAAATTCAAACAAATGTATGCGTATGAAAGAATTTGAAGACTTTCAAACATACAGCATTTCCATTTATGTTGCTCACCTAAAATATTTTTTTCTCAGGAGCCAAATGAAAAACTGTTTTAAACAAAAGTTGTTTAAGTACCATGGGGAATTTATACTATAGGTATATCTTTCTTGTAACCTTGCTCATTAAGGAGATACAGTGATAACTTCATTTTTAAGGACTTATTCGATGAACTCCTTAAAATGTATCACAATGTACCATACCAATAAACAAAACACTGAGGGGTGCAAAAAATATGGAACTCACAGTGTACGTGCTTGCTGCAAGTCCGGAATGAAATGACACTTTGTAGCACTGCATTACCGTTGTTGGGCTTGTTTCATAATGGCAGATGATATGCAAGATTCTTAATCATTCTTCGGTACCTTTGAGGAACAGAATAGTTATGTAGTACGAGCATGACGGATGCCAGCACATCACGCCTTAAGAGCCCGTCGTGATATGGACCAAACATAACGCAGTGGGTGGATTGGCCTGCTCGTTCTCCTGACATTGGGGAGCGGTCAAGATGCTTCTATTGAACGCCACCAGAGGACGCGCAGCAACGTATTATTGATGTCTGTATCTCCGTTTAGTAGGCAACATTATGAGATCTAGCGCATCATTCATCCAAAGGTTTAATTATGCACTAATCCTAATTGTCAACACTTCGAGCAGGACATGTATGTTCTGTTTTAGTAGGAATACAAAGTGCTATAAACTGTCATTTTATTTCGGACTTCAAGTAAGTACGTACATTATGTGTTCTGCAACAAACATCTTCCAGTCACTATTCTTCTTAATACTTTCTGTTATTCTAAAATTCTGGTCACATTCCCTGAATCAGTTACAGAAATTATGAATTTGTGGTTTATAGGCTGAATATTGGATAACATAGAGCCAGAATTTGATCAGTCGTTAACAAGTAAACTTCTTTTGTGCGAGATCGTGCGTATTTGCTTGGTTTCCGCACAAAACCAATTCGCGGAAAGTCTAAAATTCCACATTCAGTATTCCCAACCTAACACACATAACAATTTCCCTCTTCTTACCGCTTAAGTGACATAATGATTTTTACTGCTTTAGGCTTTTAACATATTATTTTTAGAGATATTCAATAAAGTAATAATTATAAATTGGAAACTTAGTCTACCACTGCAATTTCACCTAAATTGCACTGTTAATTATTGTTTTTAAATATTTGCAAAAATTAAGTAAACTCTACAACTCCACTAAAGTTACTCCATTCGTGATGCAAGTAACATTAAGGAAGCCGTGAAAAAATCAACAAGATTCCACAGACAGACGTATAAAACGGCCTACTGGAGTATAGTAAACACAGAAAACATTTTAAAGCAACAATGTTGAAGATAGATATTTTTGTTTTGCAAATTTGCCGTCATTGAACAGAAACCAAGATGGAGATTTCATTACAACTAATTAGAAATTCCTCTTTCAGGTATGTAATAAACGATCTTCGCACAAAATAATGTACGATGCACGAGCGGTATGTTTTCTTTCAATTCTCGGAAATTAAAAAAGCTCAACTACGTTTTGCTTTTTCAAACTTTTCCTCGAACATGAAAACTTCAACATACCGCTCTTGTAACGCATATTACTGTAACATAGAAGTATATCGGCACACGCTGTTATGTACCTAACACATTTCCATTGCCCTATTCACCACCGTCACTGACTTTACTATTCACTTCATCATTTCTAAAAAGCATACTGTATGCTGAAATGTGGTAAAAGCCAGGGTCGCGAATATAACTGTTCACAGTTAAAATTTGGATACAGAGTGCGGCTTATTTTCGGGACAATGCGGTGCACATCAGCAACAGACTAGCCGCAACACAGGGAAATGGAGAGCGGCGGTGTTACTGCATAATCAGTGAGAGGGCCTACACTGAGACTAGAAGATTCTGTATCCTGCGCGCAGCGTGAAGGCCACCGTATAAGTGGGCCAATACATTGCACAGAGAACTGGCTGAAAGGTAAACCACTTCAAATCTTGGAATCTGTCACCTCGAACACACCTCTATGTGACGGTTACTGGGCGGGAAACGTTGAGCTTACTACCATCATATGCTACCCAAACCTCGGTCCATGCTATTTCACACGGTGTGGTTTCCAAGCCCACTCCTCCTCCTCTATTTCATAATGTCTTCCCAATTCTACTTTTCTTCTTTTTCCTTCATTCATTCTGTTTCTTACGCTCTGCCTATTGTTCCCTTCCTCTCGTGTGCTTCCTTTTAACTTTTACTCCCAATTCTGTCTCTTTCATTCCTGTCTTTTTCCTTCCTTCCTAGTTCTTCGTTTTTCCTCCCACCTTTATTTTCCTCGCATCCTGTCTTATTCTGGCCACTCTCTCTCTCTTTTCTCTCCCTATTTCTTTCGCTTCATTTCCTCGTTTTTCCCCCACCCTTCTCCCATATCTTTTTCCCCTCCGGTTTCTTGCCTCCTCGTTTCTTCTTCCTTTTCTTTGTCTTTCTTTCCTCCTAGATTCCATTTTCTTTCCACTCTTTCTTCTTCCCCTCTAGCTTTTATTTCTAGTTTATTGCCTCTGTACTTTTCCCATTCCTCCCCCCTTTTCCTTTGCATCTCACCATATATCTTTAACAATATACATAACATACACAGCTTTCCTTTTCTTTGTTTCGACAGTACGCTATTTTCACTCAAAATAGTTTTTTAAGCGTAGGCCGGAGGATGAAACCTCCCCCAATTTTCAAGAAACATTTTCAGATCTAAATTAGATTTAAAGCATGGATGAAAAGGCTGCCATTGGCGTTGAAAGTTCTACATTGGAAGACAAGCAATGTTTGGCTGTTCCTACCGACAATGCCATGATTCGACGAGTTTATTAATTTGCTACCAAACAGGGTTGCCAGATTATGAACAGTAGTCGCCGATTTGTTAGTAGTATGCAGCCTAAGTAGTAATCACACCGTAGACAAATAAAATGCAATGAGGATATAACGCAAGTTACACCTTTGAATTGTATGCATTCTGTAAAGTCTTGGGGTAGTGAGAGTAGGCTCAGTCCACAAATGGCCCAACCCACTAAATTCGCGTATTGAGTTTATTTGCTTTAAAGAGCTCCTCATATTGTTCTCTTTAAAGTGTAAATCCCCTAATCATCAGTTCCAGTTTTTTCATGAGATTTCAACATAATTTTTGTTTGTGTATCACATTTCGCGCACTGTTACAAAGAGGTAAATTGGAAATATAGTTTTGTTGGTTTGGGTCATCTGTTCGCTGAACGCCTCATATGTGAATGAAATAAAACAATAGCTCCACTGAAGTTTCCATAATTTTCGCACCACTTGCATTTACAATTAATCGAACGCAAGATTTGCCTACGTATTCTTTTCATTTTGGAGTCATCTCCTGGTATTGAAACTTAAGAACAATAGACCCTAATTTAACACGAGATTTTCAGGAAATCTAAATTATAAAAATAATTATGTACTGATATATATTAAAAATTGTAGTTAAATTTTGGACCGGAACAAAAAAAAATTATATTTAATGTACTATGCATTTTTCCTTCAATAGGCTGTGTTAAATTCAGGTCAGTACATGTAACAATAACGTGTAAAAAAATCAAGTGCCTACTAGGCCTACTAGCAGTTTCTGAGAAAAGCTTCATGAAATATAGGCCTAATGATTTTAACATAGCCGAGATAGGACGTACCGGATCCCTTAACATTATAAATATGGTGAAGAGGCGTAACGTGTTCGGTCAGTCAAGTCATTGGCTTTTGTATCAATCCTGCAATGTACCATTGGAGACAAGACTATCGCCAGGCAAGTTCAGTGGTGGGGTTGCCACCTTAAGAGCCTGTGGACAAACGTGCTAATGCATTTTCTCCATACAGATGTAACAATTATAGAGCTATACTCGGTTTCCGGAGCCTCGTTTGTAAAAACAAGTCGCACAGCGTCAAGGTGAGGGTGGGGATAGGGTAGGAGAGGTTGTAGATGAATGCACAATGTTAACCTACCGTATAAACTCACTTTATTAACTTCGCTTATTAATATACCAATCTACATAATACACGCTTTATTTGTTTTAAAAACTCGATTGTTGTAAAATAAAGATAGCAAAAAATATCGCAAAATGTTCTTAAAACATCAGACACAGTCAGAATTGTTTACTTGAGGTAATCACAACTGTCATAGGATTAGGCTACCTGGGATAATTTAATAAATTACGCTTGAGGCTAAATTATTAACTTACACTAGAAACAATAATGGACGTAAAATTCATCGACGGGGAACTCCACGTTTAATAGTTCTAAAATCTGAATAAGTAAGTTGGTGGTTATTTGGTAACTTACAATTATTTCTATTTGATAAGTAAGATGTAAACCAACCCAGGGTCTCATCTTTAATACTATAAAACTTTAATTTGTTAATCACTATTTTGTCACCTAGCAGTCAAATGCTTTGTGTTCTCTTGATTTCTAATGGAACATTACATTGTTTGATTACTGCATTTTGTGATAAAGTAAGATTCCACCCATAAATGAGTTTGTTAAATTAAATAACCAGTGTAAGTAAACATAGAGCAAGAATTAATGTAGCGGGAGAGCTAACATTAGTATTAGATAAAGCGTAAAAAGAAATAAATATTGAAACAAATATAAATTGGAAAGGAAATAGGAGAATAAAACAAGAAGTGTAAACTGACGAAGAACTGAGATTAACTGAAACGGGCAATTTTTAACAGATGTTCAATGGAGCTAAATGCTTACTACTTGCTGGACATAAGAGATACGATACAGATTAGCTCTAACGGATATGAACTACGTTGTATGTAGATTACTGACTCCAGGTTCAGGCGGAAAAAAAAAAAAAACCTGATTTCGAAATGAACCAACTTCCAATTAATGCGCAACGCTGCACGCTTCAAGTGTAGCAGTGCAAGGCAAGAGCGCCACTTTTACAAAAATGAGAATAAATTGCCCAGCTCTGCGTATCGACTGTAAAAGTTCCCTGAGCCCCAAACTCTGTCATGTTGGATATGTGCCGTAACTGCCTCTCCTGTAAAGTTAAGGCTGGTTCACAATAAACCGGAAAGGAGAATCGGAACGAAAACGGTAAAATTGTTAAAATGTGTACATTTAAATGTGAGCATTCACAATTAACGAAAAGCTTGCCGGAGCCCGGGATCGGGAACGGAGAGTTGGCCAAGTTTCAACTTTGGCGTTCACGTTTCCGATTACAGCCCACTAGATTCATTCTATTGCCATCTAAAAGCTATTTTGTCGTCGTATATTTTGTAGCAAGAAGACCGTGACATAACCTATACATTATTTTGTTCTGTGCTGTGCATCATGGAGCAAGTTTTATTTGATGAGATTCTAATATTGAGTGTCGAGTAAAATCCTCACGTTTACGATAAGCGGCGCGCCTCGTATAAACATGAGAAAATGAAGGAGAATACGTGGCTTTCAATAGCTGCATCTTTGAACACCGATCGTAAGCGAATCATATTTTATTACTGTATTGGTTGTATTACACACTACATATTCATGCTCCAATTCAATAACTACTGTTGTGTTTATTTTTGTTCTATTACAAATGTTTCTTCTCTAATTATTTTACGTTATGGTAGACTTAAAATAGGTTGTGATAATAAAGATGCATGGGCATATTTATAGTACCGTACCTAATGAAATGTTTCAGTTGAAATTTCGAAGTTGGTTAACCTGTGTTTATGTTGGTTGCCTTGTATTCGTGAGAGAACGTCATTGGTCAATTATACACAAATAACATCAGAATGCGTAATATCGACTTCACATATCGTTATTGACATGCATATAGATATGCATAGTCGTCTACGTTCTCGGTTTATTGTGAATCAAAAATTTTCATATTCACTTCCTCTGCTTCTCGTTTTCATTCTGGTTCTCGTTCCCGGTTTATTGTGAACCAGCTTTTAGCTGTCTGCCGTGCAGGGGACGTCGATGTAAATAATCCTACGCTTCACCGGAGTGTTATACATACTGTGTATCTGAAATTATGCAGGTCCTCGGCACTGAACGTTCTGCAGCTAGAATCCAGTTTGCTATACTTCCTTCACGTTGTATCTGCGGTCTTCCTTAATTACAGAGGTACCGGTTGTAGGCACTGTTATGTCATCCTTCAAGACCTGCAGGCGTATTCGCTTCCAGACATTGTTAACCGGGAGCTTTGTATTTCCTGAAGAACTCATTTCTTGCGAAGGTTTTGGAGAAAATAAAATGCTACATCGTAGTCGAGCACAAAGTTAGTACAACTCACGGTCCTTCTTTGTATTTCCACTCACTCTAACCACAGTCTGGTATATACAGTCACGAAGTTCAATACTTAATAAATATGCAACCATAGATAGTTGCTAACCACCAGGATCGCTACTATCGCCTCATCACGGACCCTTTCCCTAGCAGACGATAAAATGTATTGTACTTTCGATATCGTGTTCTTTTGAAAAAATTAACACCTTCCTTCCACTATTGAAATATGAAATACATAAGGTTTATATACTATTTTCATTATATATATATATATATATATATATATATATATATATATATAATATTTTATAAACTCACCGTCCTGGATCTTTCGGAAGAAGGATAACTCTGACCTTTTTTTAATACAATTTATAGTACTACTGGTCCCATATTATTATTCAAATTATTGTAGTCAATTACAGTTATTACAACCGATAACGATTATTTCACAGTTTACACAACTTTTCACAACAATGCGAAATACGGCACAGTTAATGCCTTTTCGATCTAGACCAGGCTGTAATATATGTTCGGGTTTTCTATTTCAGTGTATGGAGCTCAGTGAAATATTATATTATAACTTTATTGCGTATCATAGCTAAGTTTTATTTAGTCTAATTTGTCCATAAGTTCCATTTACTTCTTCCTGCATAATATGTTGCAGAAATAATTGCAAAACTGTGTTATTTTAATGTGAAGAGAATTTTACATGTTAACATAATCTGTTCGCATCAACATTTTAAGTTTAGAATGGAAGCTATTTTGAGGTTTAATAAAAAGAATAAAAGTTAAGTATAGTAAACATAACCTATAATCTCCATATGACATAACATATGTAATGGCAGGGCATTGGAGACCAATAAAATGAGACAGAAAGGGGCAATTGGTACAGCAAACATAATCTATAATTTCAACACATCTAAATATCCGTGCGGTGCAACTGAAAATTATTGAATTGTGCATAAGTGAATGTACAAGAATTTCGCAATATTTAATCGTAATAAAGGCAGGTATTACACATACGAACAACGTAATTTTCACACAAAAATAATATCACATCCTAACTCGCAAGTGAATTATGCTTGAAGTGTCTCATAATCATTGTTTTAAATTATGTACTTGTAGAACTTAACTTTTTTATACACCTGGGGAATAAAATTTCGTTTGCACAAAAAATTAATTAACTCCCTTTACCCATGGCTGATATGGTTAGGGAAAACACTGTCCAAAACATTAAGAATGTTGATATTTCATTTCACACATTATTCCTGGATGATACTCGTAACAAGAAAAGGGTTGGAAATATCGCGATTGTTAAATATGCCAGCATGTATGGAAGAACGTTATATGTAGAGGCAGCCAAAACAGTTGAGTCATCAGCTCAGCTAGCCCTGAACACATGAGAAAAATGTGGAATCAATCCGAAATATATTCTCAGGGTCAGTCAATGTTATGATGGGGCTAATAAAAAAATCCACGTGTTCATTGCTTAAATTATCGATTACATCTTGTTGTAATGGTAAAGGTAGAGGCCAGGTTGGCCCAGAGGTTAAGGCTTCCACCCTTACAAGCAATTGGCAGGAAGGATGTCAATTCTACCTGCCCGCCGCCTTCACCCCAAAAGGCTGAGTAGACTCCTTGTTGTAATGGAAGCTGTTGATATCCATAAAATTAATAATTTCTTTGAGCAATGTACAATGCTCTGCAATTTTTTGAAAAAAAAAAAAGAAAAGAAAAGAAAAGAAATAAAAGTGAAAAAAGATATATGGAAGAAAGGCCTTAGTACGGCTCTTAAGCCAAAAATGATCAATCATTATGATGTTCGTGTTATTATTTTACATAGATAATTATTACCTAATACTGGAAGCTTTGAAATATGTGGAACATAATACTGGTCGAAAGTTTGATGGCGAAGAAATTGCATTAAATACAGGTCTTTTTAGAACAGTAGACAACAAAAAACACTGTATTCTTCTGCTTTTTATGAAGAGGCTGCTTGGAATATTGCATCCTGCTAACAGATGTTTACAAAATCATGAGATCAGCTTGAAGCAAGCCAATGGCATAATTAGTGTTGTAAAAAAACTCAATCCAAAAAATTCTAGAAGAAGAGTTCATGATATCGTGGAAGAAAGCCCTCATTTGCGCAGTGAAGACCAATAAACAACTGAGAACAAACGAAGGCAGAAAGGTAACAAAAATTGGATTACTTATGAAACAATTAGTGAGCCATTGGTGCTCGACGAAAGTCAAAACTTGAAGAGCATGCAATAAAGTATTGGAAGAAATGAAGAGAAGATTTCAAGACAAAGCTGGCTTGTATCTGCAGAAATGTTAATCGTTACAATAACATTACTTCACAGAACTTTATATAAATATACCTCAAAAGAATAAATTGTTATAGCAAAGAACTATTAGGGCATGCAGGTTCAGTTCAAGAAGCGAATGCTGATCACTCACAGATATTGCTACATGATCCGGGTGCAGTGCAGCCCCGCCAAGGCTACCCTGGTGCTTGTAGTCACGAAGACATGAACCCGAAAGACCTTCTTAAAATAACCAATAACTTAAAAGAAAGAGAATTAAAACTTTCTGATAATGTATTTCGAACAGTTCACTTCAGGCAAAATCCAGGAGGCATTTGTAAATCTAGTTAGAAGACACATACGCAGAATTAATTTCTAAGCTTCCCTGATCACGTAACACCATCCCTCGAAATGTTGTCCTGGCTCCGTCTAGAAGATCGTAGGAAAATCCACTGTCTTTCCCTTCTCTTTCACATATTGAATTTCTCCACTCCTGTCTATCTTGCGTCTCGTTTTCAAACTTTATCCACCCATCATAACCTAGACACACGATCACAACACTCCTCAATATTATCCATTCCCTCCCACCGAACATCCTCATATTCATCTTTTTTCACTGTGGCTGTTCCTCGGGTTTGGAATTCCCTACCAAGTAATGTCAGGGACTGTCAGACATCAAACCAATTTAAGAATAGACTAACGAAATATTTTTCTAACAATTCTTGTTAACAATAATAGCTGTTTCAGGTTTCTCAATGTTTAATGGTTATATATATCACAGATAAATATCTAAATTGTCTTATTATTATTATTATTATTATTATTATTATTATTATTATTATTATTATCACTATTTCTTACCAATGTTTATTATTGTCACACTAACATTACCGGTACTTATCCAACTTTCATTATTTACTTTCATGTTGTTTTATGGTCTAGATATTAATGTAATAACTATGTAAGCAATTGTATTCAATTAGAATTAGAGTCTGGCTGGGCGGAAGAGAAGGCCTACTGGCCTTAGCTCTGCCAGATTAAATAAATAAATTATTAAATTATTATTATTATTAGTTTGTTACTTCCGTTAGCATTAAATTTTGAGCTTTGCTTTATGTCACCCCATTTCTTTTCATTGTTTAATCTTCTATTAGCACTGAATACCTCGAAAGTGTAATATTTAGGTTGTTATTAAAATGTATACTATTCAAATGAAAGCATTTTATATAATCTATCCCATTTTACGCCTTATTACTTAAAACACAATAGCACTTCAGCAACTGGTTACTGCAAGGAGCTATACAGGCTAGTGGCCAACATAATAACTTTCATCAGCCATTACTTCGCAGCAGTGATGAAATTAGACTACATTGCGCCCGGGGCATGACAATTATTTGGCGCCCTCCTCTGTATTTGGGATGCTTAGCATACAACAACTAGGTGTTTACTGAAAAAAACATTATATTTACAAACATAACATTTAATGTATTATATCATACAAGGTGTTCAAACATTTTAACATAAAAAGCATATAATTATAACATACAATTAATGTTTCACGTTTTTCACACTTTTAAAAATGTATTTTTCATCACACACAGCTTTAACTTCGTACAAAAACTATAAAAATAAAATGTATTTACAGTCTGTACAAAACTAGAAAGGTATTGACAGCTCTTTCTCTCTCTCTCTCTCTCTCTCTCTCTCTCTCTCTCTCTCGCGGAAAGAAAGCGACGTTGTAAAGTTGTGCGATAGTGTGGTGCGATTATCTGCAGTGCTGGAACTGAGCAGCTGACGAGACTTTTTGACTAGAAGTCACATGTTACAGAGGGTTTTGTCGACATACTCTCGTTTCCTCTTTCATTCCACCAACACTGTCCACCTCTGCAATAATTAACATAAGCCGGAGTGACTTGCCTTGGCTGGTCCTCACTTTCTGTCCATTGTGCTTCCTATATATGCTATGGTTGTTCGACTGCTGACATTCATGATTTCGATGCACATCCTGCCCCAGTCTCTAATAGAGCCGTGTCCCGTTTCGCGGACGAGTAGCCTGATAATCTCCAGGCCTAAGTCCACTCGGATCTCAGCCTGTATGTCCTTCATCCCAGCTTCAGTCTGCTTGCTGCTCAGATATCAGCCGACCTTGCATCGGTGAGTAACTCGCTCTGGAGTTCAGATTAAAAAAATCCGTCTGCCAAAATCGCTGGCTCCTACTACAGCATTCGATACCATACTTTAAGCTCCGCTTATGTGTTGTATGAACCTAGAAGACAATCATAATAGTGCAGTGGCGTTAGAAGTCTTCGATAATGTTGTGATGTGGCGGTATGTTCAAGAAAAGTAAATTAAATGTTACAGTTGGTAGATGTTTCAAGAAGGGAAAAGCTAAATTGGTAAATATTCAGTACATCACCGTCACTTCGTAGGAACGCCATGTTTTATTTTTGGTCCAGGGAAAATACTCATCTTTTACGGAAAAAATCAGCCCTGCATTTTGTGGCAACACCGTACTGTATTGTGACAGCCGGGAAACGATCTCACGACCGGCAGAAGGAGGGCAAGGTCGGCCGTGAGTCGGCGCGGCAAATGAAGTTGCGCGCGCATCTGCTTCCTGGGGCATGTGCTGTGGCGTAGAGAGGAGAGGAGAAACGGCGACCGCGGCAGTGAGGGGAGAAATCCAGAGAATTCGAGAGGTGCCATCTTCTAGGCATCTGTCGATTGATCGCGAAATCGTACTCTCCAGAAACAATGGTTTGGTTATAAAATACGACACGCGAGTGAACTTGAGCAGTTGTTGTTGTAGTCGTTGGACAGCAAGCCAGCCAGTCTTGTGTAGCAGTGAAGCCAGCTTCGAGACCGGAGTTCGACTTGAGTTTGTCCGCAGCTGTGTGAGCGTCCGAAGTCCTGAGTTCGAGTGCAGTGGACCGCAATTGGGGGACCTGAGTTCGAAGTTCAGTGGACTGTCTCTGAAGGTCTGGGGTTCGAGATACTGTGAATTCGAGTGACTGAGCTAGAAGAACTAGCCAAGGCAAACGAACTGTGAACTGAGAACTGACAGTTCTGTGTTGTAAATAGTGCTTTGTGAACATTAGTTACGATTAGCAGTACATTGTTTTCTCAATAATCCAAGTAAATTGTCATTGTCGTCTGTGGAGTGCAATAACGAATACTGTGTTGCTGTGAGGAGTGGAAATCCCATTGTTGACGGGAGTATTTAAACTAAATTATAAAGTGCTATTGTTGAAACAATAAAATTACATTACTGTCTTGTAAAAAAGTTACAGTATGTTTGATCCAGGGAAAACACTCGTATTATTTACTATTATTTTTCCTGGATAAAAAAAAATATAATATAGCGTTGCTACGAAGTGGTGATGAAGTGCCGAACATTTAATGTTAAATTAACAGTCAGTGTATCTTCCGCTATGTCAGATATTCTACTAGTTTTTAAATCACTCTACATAGGGTCTGAGAACTGCTCACTTTTATGTTTATTATGCATCACCTTGGTTGAAACTGCATTTGTGAACCTCGTTTTAACCGTGACACCGCTTTTTAGTTCTTTTAAGTTTTCTGGTTATTGTATTGTGTCTCTGTTTAGTGAAGGATTTTAGACAAGGGCGCAAATAGCCATAGTAGCTGACGCGCCCTTTTTAAACCCCACTAACTAACTATAATAATTCTGCAATGGTATCTTGCCTTAAAATTTTCCTTTATTTGTAGCCGTTTATTATTATTTTATTTAATAACTTTCATATAAAAATTAAGAAATTTGCGGTTATTAGCGAAGAGAACCGACAGTTAAAAACTTGGAATGCCACAACTGCTTGACAGAATAAAAAGTGATGAGAATAGTTTTAAACTTTGTCTCTGCAAACGGGTTATAAGGCGCAAAACTTTCCCTTCAAGTTTGATTTATTGCATGCAAATAAGTCTTTTCTTGAACGTGCCCAACTTTCCCCGTCTTCCCCCATGTATTCCAGCAGCAAGGTTTGTTGTTACTACTGCCGACTTAAGACTACGGAGAGGAGGAGGCCGGTCTCGTAGCAAGTTATTGCTTTCCCGGCCGTCATTACGTGGACAAACCAGTTTTGGCGCGCCAAAATTATGGGCGGAAATAGTACGTCACGGTGCCGCAGTTGCAGGCATCTCGTCCATCCAGCTGCCTTCTTTTGTTTTTCTGTTTTCTGAACGTGATTCCCCCGTCTTGGTGATGCCTACAGGAAGGTTGGAGTATAGAAGACTCTGCTGATCGCTTTTTATAAACACTCCGAGATTATTAAAGAAACTGTTACAAACAGCTATAATTACAGGGACGGAAGGAAACGAGGACATGAGACACGCAAGCACCACCTAGTGTAACAACCCGTGAACAACAAAACATTATCTTTTTTGTGTACTTTGGTTAGGGCCTACTTGCAAGTGTAATAAATATGTTAAGCGGCATAAAGGTATGAACACTCTTGAACGTAATTATGCACTTCACGTCCTGCAGTAACATACAATAGAGCCAGATACTGTAGAGTCCAATTCCTGGTAGATACGCTGACCACACGACTTGTGAATATTTAATGTTGGTTCAAAATCCTCGTTTGAACTGGCCAAAGAACGCAGTTTCATGGTATGCGCCTACTACCCTAATCAGATTGCTCAGCCTCGTAGGCTTTGACGGTAACAACTTTTGTCAGGTTTACTATGCTGCCATCTACTTGTTACATAAGGAGTCATGTCATAACTCCCATTTGAATTGCATTAGCGACTGTACTGCCATCTCGTGTTCGTTTACGGCGGACGGGCGGCGATCCTGGCGGTTATTCTCTTCGAAGTGACTTTTAACATAGGGATGAGCAATGTGATCTGGGCTACTATTTAATCGGGACAGCTATCCAAGTTCGAACTCCAGTGACATGAATTAGAATTTTTAGTAGATACAGTATATCAGACGTCTCCAAAAGCGTACTCGCGAGTAAGCCCCTGAACGGAACCGAAGCCAGTACGTAATGACCGCACTCCGCCTCACCTATCCCCACCTGTACTGTACTCCATGTTTATGCGCAAACGAAGAGCAGTGGCGGACTGCCATTAGCATTGTGTTGGTCGGGTGTTCCACCGTTTCACAGTGTCTTCTAATCATGGACATAGGTAGTACATTCAAGGATGAATAGGAAGATTCATTTTTTTGTTTTAGTGGGGAGAATGTGAAATGCTTATTTTGTTCGAAAATTCTTAAGGGTTTGTTGAAAATCAACATGCGACGAGAATACTGGACTCTTCACAAAGAATATCATACAATTACAGGCATGTTGGACATGTGAAAATAATTTATTTTGGGGCTATCTGTATGACTGCTGGTTATACATAATAATCAGTATATTACAATATGTTTGCACTCAGTTCCGCAAGACAAATATATAGTTTTTCGTTTAATTTTAGGTGAAATGCGTAGGCCTACAAATATTTTGATAAATATAAAACAAGAAAATACAAACACAAATCACACGCGTGTCCTCAGTATTAAACAAAAAAAGCTTCTTGCTAGCCATGTTCTAGCTTGGAATATTGGAAAATCAATGAAGCCCTTTACAGAAGCATCATTTATAAAATCGTGCATACAGGACGTTACAAAAATACTGTGTCCAGAACAATTTAATTTTTATTGGGTTATTTTACGACGCTGTATCAACATCTAGGTTATTTAGCGTCTGAATGATATGAAGGTGATAATGCCGGTGAAATGAGTCCGGGGTCCAGCACCGAAAGTTACCCAGCATTTGCTCGTATTGGGTTGAAGGAAAACCCCGGAAAAAACCTCAACCAGGTAACTTGCCCCGACCGGGATTCGAACCCGGGCCACCTGGTTTCGCAGCCAGACGCGCTGACTGTTACTCCACAGGTGTGGACTGTGTCCAGAACAAAGTCAAAGTTTAAGAAAATGAAATTGTTTCCAGTTACAGTTCAGAGAAGGAATTCCAAGATCGTAAATGTAATTGAATCTGAAGTTGAAACCACAATTAACCAGTTTGTGTCTTACTCACTTGCATTGGACGAAAGCACAGATAGAAATGACAAAGCTCACGTAGCCATTTTCATCCGAGGAGTTAATGAACATTTTACTGTGTCTGAATGTCTTCTAGATGTAATTACAAAATACAACTGGAGAAGATCTTTTCTAGGCACTGAAAGGCACTATAGAACAGAAGAGGTTGAATTTGCAATGGCCTGTGTCAATAGCAACAGACGGGGCTCCAGCTTCATGTTTGTCAAAATAATATACAAACGTATGATATTTCTTATTCTTTTGATGTTATTATTTGTAAACATAAGCAGACTGTTGCCGCGATCCCCCACTGATCGCTTCCATCTGTTGAGGTACGAGTCTCTCCCCCTTCTCTAGCCTTACAGCACACTGTGTTCGGCGGGCAGTATCGAGACCACGAATGACGATACGCTTTTTGGAGACCTCTGCAGTATATTATACAGGGTGCGTCAGAAAGAACGGATGGATTTCACATGGCAAGAAAATTGTAAAGATTCATCAAATCAAAAATGTATTGTTATCAACATATTCACCAATACATGCAGTTTATTTATGGAAAACAACATTATCCATATGATGTCCTTGGCTTTCAATACAGGCATCGAGGCGTTTTCTGATGTTCGCCATCACTTTCACAGTCATAGCTGGTGCAATTGCCACGATTTCTTCACGAATCGCTGTCTTCAGTTCGTCCAGTGTATGTGATCGATGTTTACAAACTTACGCCTTCAAATGGTCCCAAAGAAAGAAGTCGCAGGGCGCGAGATCTTACCTTAGCCTCGGACAATCTCAGTGCAATAGAATTTCGTCCAGGTGATTTCTTCTTTAATGTTGAACCTGTGATACGAAATAAAGCCACCCACCGCAAAATTGTATTCCGAGTTGGAATCCTAGCGTGACATCCGATGTCGAAATGAGTCCTGAGTGGCGATCACAGACTCTTCATTTTTCAAAAATGTCTCTACGATGAAAGCACGTTGTACACCAGACCAACACCATGTTCTCAACTGAAACTGCATTCTATGGCTGACCCAACAGTCGTGGTCCCCCTCACTATATCTCTCTCTTCGTTGCGTATCGATAGTTTGAAATCCATCCGTTCTTTCGACGCACCCTTTAGATGACAATGGAGCATGTTTTATGAAGTGATACAGTTTCCCGTTAACACGTTTTCACTGTCATCATGGTTATCATCAAATTACCAAAGACTGACTCCTAACCTTCTCCCCATTCGTGAAGGAGGGAGTAAACAGTGGTGCTTAATTCTAAAGAGGTATGGAGTAATACGTAGCCTAGCAGTTCCATGTCGTCAAGTGCACAGTACGAGGGGAGACCTGAATATTACTCTGTTAAACACGCACATTTATGCTCGTCGCCAAATCATAAACTTGATTCTTGGTTTCACATTACTCATATTTTTCTCGGATATCCGCATCATTGCTTATGCGTGGTACATCGAAATTAAACAAAGCAAGAAACGGGGTCAATACAGTGGAAATAATGTAAATTGCCTTTAAGGGGCCTGTTTACCTTTTATATGTACGTAAATTGCCTCCCATTTGCCTAGGACGTCGAATCTTCAAATCCGCCACTGAGTGCATCACTCACTATACTACTTGTTCATCCGTGATATCCGCATCATTGCTTATGCGTGGTACATCGAAATTAAACAAAGCAAGAAACGGGGACAATACAGTGGAGATAATGTAAATTGCCTTTAAGGGGGCTGTTTACCTTTTATATGTACGTAAATTGCCTCCCATTTGCCTAGGACGTCGAATCTTCAAATCCGCCACTGAGTGTATCACTCACTATACTACTTGTTCATCCGTAAAAATGACGTCATTCCATAACAGACTTAGGGGAGAGTCGGGTAGTATCGGACAGTGCGTTTTTTTCATCTACCACCATATGGTAGTACCTGAATGACATGGTTACTTTTCTCTATGCGACATTACTGAAACGTAACCATATCAATCAGGTACTATCATCGTGTGGTAGATGAAAGAAACTCACTGTCCGATATTACCCGATGTCCGATACTACCCGACTCTCTCCTAAGTCTTTTCAACGCCACTCACTCAGATATTTATCTCTTTCGCGTGTTAAATATTACAGTAACTAGTTCCAGCCTGTTATAGACCATATTACGAAGTGATATAGTGTTAAATGTTGTGTAATCAAGATGTATTTATCGCTTCATTGAAGTTCTTAAACAAATACATAGCGACACACAAGCCTCGGCAAAAGGAATAAATCTGTTTTCCGCAAATAATTATTTTCACAAAATAAAATACTTGCACTTCGGCAAGAACAAATTACTCGACTTCAGTTCGTAAGGGCTGTTTGTTTTAAATTTAAATAAGTCATTAAGTAATGTTTAAATTTATTCTAGCAACAAAGATCCTGTGTTCCGATCCAGGGTCGTCTAGTATTCCCCTTTTAGTCTTATCTTTCATATCTGATGATGCCAATAGGATATCCGGATTTGTGCTTGAATGTGGCGTAATCATTTTGGTTATATATTATTTCCAGTGAAGTAAAGTGAAGAAAATCTCTACCTGTGTATATTACATCCTCCTATAAGTGTGGTTTTTGAGGCTGTCGATATGAAGTTAATTAGTAGCAGCCATATAGGCCTGTTATGAAGTGTTGGTTGGTCTTCCTAACATCAAGTTTTATTATCTCCTATTTGTCCTGGTCTTACATCTCTTTTGTGATTTGAAACTTCGAAATGAATGTCAACTAAAATTTCACCGGCAATTTGTCTCGCTTTCGGTAAAATGTGTAAAGAGTAGGCTACTTTGGTATGGAAAGCAATGTAATTGTCGCGATGCTAAATTAGACCCCTGGATCATGAATATATCTATCTCATCTTCCTCAAGTACTTTAGAGAATTCTAGTGTTTGTCCATCAGCATTCCATTGGAGAATCTTGAAGACGTTGCAGAGAAGGAAAATGTTTCTTGTAGACGTCCAAACCCGGAGATTCGATTGTGGAACTACTACTTCGGAATATTTATTTACAAGATTCATCTCCACATGTATGAAGACTATTTCGCGTTATCCAGAGGACGAAAGGCTGGTTCACAAACCGGGAACGAAAACGACAACGAGAACGAGAATAGTAATAATGTTAAAATAAATTATTTAAATGTAAGCATTCACAATAATTAATTGTGAATAGTCACATTTAAATATATTTATTTGAACAATATTTCCGTTCCCGTTGTCGTTTTTGTTCCCGGTTTATTGTGAACCAGCCTTAAGTCTTCTTTACACCGCTAACGCTGTATTGTTCAGAATATGATTTGTTTCTATAACTCTATTGTACACAGATCAAAATCTGTTTGCGTTGTTGTTTCTTTCAGAAGACAGTAATATTAAAAGTTACGTGGGGACTGTTCTTACGCGCGCAGTTCTCTGTAGTGGCAGGGCAGCCTTTCCCTTCTCCCACATCAGACCAGGTGCTCGCGACGTCCCAGACGTGCACGAGATGGGCTATGTGACGAGATGCTAGGTGCTGCTGATGACGCGTTCTTCCTTGGAAATAAAATCGGAGATCGCAAAACAGAAACGTCATATCTGATAATCTACTGAGCATTAAGTGTTTCGCACTGTTTCGTGAGTTTTTGAACGAAGATCAAATATTCGCAAGCAACGCTAATCGAATCACCTGGCACCAAGGACACGAGAGAAATTGATATAAATCTTCACTTTTCTGCCAGGGATCGAACTCTATTCCGCTCGATTTGTAACTGTTAACAAGATCATTTGGGCTATAGCAGAGGACGAAAATATAATACAGAGAATAAAAACAAGAACATTAAATGCAGCGCTTCTACTGCCTCATAAGGAGGCAAGAGTAGAAATAAATTCCAGATAATCTCTCTTCTGTAAATTGCCAATCCAAGTAACTGCGAGAGGGTAACAAATACGAAGTCAACAAAATAATAACCAGGAATGACTGGTCCACCAGCTGAACACGAAGGCCTGATCTTCAGTTCACTTGATTAACTCAGTGCATATGTCTGCTGAACATGAATGTAGGGTTCCATCACCCCGATCTAGTCGTAATACAATAAAACAGATTTGAGGTCTGAGGCAGGGTTTATGACTGCAACAATCACTGCATAATATGTAAGTGCACAATGGCCACTTTGATTCTAAGTGCTGGATCTACTTCGGGTCGGATCTCGAACACCAGCCAGCCAGGATAGGTTATTTGAATGTGCGTTTTGGAGTAAAATATTCCACCTTTAGACCCCCGAGTTCTTGAAAAAAAAAACATTTCATTATCTTTAGGGTGTCACATTTTCACATGACTGAATATCACAGCGACGGGAAACAGTCACTCTCAGAGAGGTTAACCTCTCCCTGTCTTAGTTGCTGTGTATGCGAGTCCCCGTCCCTGGAATATAGGCCTAGGGTACCAATTTACAGTGACGTGCAGAATGCAGCTCCATAACACTTCACAGACACAGAGTGAATGGATTACCACCTGGGGACTCGAGTTTTCTATAACAACCCGGACTGAACGTAGCCTATCAACAAGTTCCATAATTTGGGACGCGAAGGTATTCAATTTTCTGCAGTTTAGTGACAGAAACTCTGTCCTTAACATAACCCTTACTTACTTACTTACTGGCTTTTAAGGAACCCGGAGGTTCATTGCCGCCCTCACATAAGCCCGCCATCGGTCCCTATCCTGAGCAAGATTAATCCAGTCTCTACCATCTTATCCTATCTCCCTCAAATCCATTTTAATATTATCTTCCCATCTACGTCTCGGCCTCCCTAAAGGTCTTTTGCCCCCGGCCTCCCTACTAACACTCTATATGCATTTCTGGATTCGCCCATACGTGCTACATGCCCTGCCCATCTCAAACGTCTGGATTTTATGGTCCTAATTATGTCAGGTGAAGAATACAATGCGTGCAGTTCTGCGTTGTGTAACTTTCTCCATTCTCCTGTAACTTCATCCCTCTTAGCCCCAAATATTTTCCTAAGAACCTTATTCTCAAACACCCTTAATCTCTGTTCCTCTCTCAAAGTGAGAGTCCACGTTTCACAGCCATACAGAACAACCGGTAATATAACTATTTTATAAATTCTAACTTTCAGATTTTTTTACAGAAGACTAGATGGCAAAAGCTTCTCAACCGAATAATAACAGCATTTCCCATATTTATTCTGCGTTTAATTTCCTCCCGAGTGTCATTTATGTTTGTCACTGTTGCTCCAAGATATTTGAATTTTTCCACCTCTTCGAAGGATAAATCTCCAATTTTTATAGTTCCATTTCGTACTATATTCTGGTCACGTGACATAATCATATACTTCGTCTTTTCGGGATTTACTTCCAACCCTATCGCTTTACTTGCTTCAACTAGAATTTCCGTGTGTCCCCTAATCGTTTGTGGATTTTCTCCTAACATATTCACGTCATCCGCATAGACAAGAAGCTGATGTAACCCGTTCAATTCCAAACCCTGCCTGTTATCCTGAACTTTCCTAATGGCATATTCTAGCGCGAAGTTAAAATGTAAAGGTGACAGTGCATCTCCCTGCTTTAGCCCGCAGTGAATTGGAAAAGCATCAGATAGAAACTGGCCTATACGGACTCTGCTGTAAGTTTCACTAAGACACATTTTAATTAATCGAACTAGTTTCTTGAGAATACCAAATTCAATAAGAATATTATATAAAACTTCTCTCTTAACCGAGTCATACGCCTTTTTGAAATCTATGAATAACTGATGTACTGTACCCTTATACTCCCATTTTTTCTCCAATATCTGTCGAATACAAAAAATCTGATCAATAGTCGATCTATTACGCCTAAAACCACACTGATGATCCCCAATAATTTCATCTACGTATGAAATACCTCGGAATAACATTTAGCAGCGATCTCGGCTGGGGGGAACACGTTACAGACACAGCGGGAAAAGCATGGAGAGCGTTACACTTTGTGACGAGGGTACTAAGAAAAGGCTCTGATAAATCCAAAGAGATTGCATATAAATCACTAGTACGTCCAGTAATGGAATATGGTGCTGCATGTTGGGATCCTTATAGATTAGAACATATTAAGACACTGGAAAAGATTAAAAAACGGGCTCTCAAGTATTGTCGGAAAAATTTACCATTAAAATGGGACACACTCACGGACAGGAGAACGCGAATTCGATTATGCGCACTGTTCAAAACATACAGAGGTGAGCCTGCCTGGAGAGAAATAAAAAATAGGTTGCAGCCGCCAAATCACTCTTCAAGGAACGACCACTCATATAAATTGAGGGAAAGAAGGCAGAGGACGGACACTGGAAAGTTTTCTTTTCTCAATCGTACTATCAGCGACTGGAATGCTTTACCTGCAGACTTACTAAAGGCTTTACCAACAACCAAAAATGTATTTTAAAATAGGCTTAAGGACTTTACTAATAGACAGTAATTATACACAGTATTTAAAGGGTGTAAATGATATTTTGTTATTGAAGTGTTGTATCAGTGAAGAATTATGTTGTGTCAGTGAAGTGTGTAGTGTAAGTGAAACGTGTTCCTGTCAGTGAAGCTTTATAGTTTATAGTGGCAGTGCAAAGTATTTGAACAGTGAAATCAGGATAGAATCAGTGAAATGTGTCGTAGTTCCAGTGCAGTGAGTGAGTTGACAGCGAAATGAGTGTAGTGTTGAAAGGTACTTATGCAGATATGAACATAATTATCATACTCGTGGGTTTTAGTTCGAACTTAGGTTTAAGATACAAATTAGATTTACTTTAAATGTTATGTTAAGTGATCGTGCTTCATTTCATTTAGGATGTTCCCTGTTGTTGTTGTTATTATTATTATTATTATAAATTATTGTTAGTATTAATTATTAGTATTATTATTAATTGTTTATTACTGCCATTATTGAGTGTAATTAGTTACCACTGCCACCGGGTATATTACCCATTGCAGTGTGAATAAATGCATACATACATTTCTTAGCGGTGGTAATGATCTGAATTTGGAATCCGAGTCGCTGAGCTCAAACATATTGATGATGAAACTTCTATTAAAACGTAATGTCCCTGATTTTCCTTAAAACGTTTGTCATTTACACTTCCGGAAAATGTGAAAAGTTTGGACATTTATTATTATTATTATTATTATTGTTATCCAAATATTGAAACCCTATTTTACCTTTGGTATATTAGGGTTACATGTGAAATACATTATGTAGTGATAATACACAATTTTAAAGAATTAATAGTAGGTCTGAGTCATAGTTACAATATGAATACACTAATTAAGAGACAGTAAACAATACTAAATACGTTATGCAATAATTAGTTTCAGTTAAAACAAAATGAAATAAAATTAGAAATTATAATCGAAGGTGTAGAGAAATTTCAAGATTATTACATTAATTTGTGATTTTATACATACAGTTTGGACATTTCATTGCGTGTACTGGATACATTTGTGACGCAGTTAGCTTCACTTGAAATTTTACTCTTATGATCTTAGAGATACCACGTCTAATGTTAATTCATTACCTAATATACAGACGAAGCACACAGTGGGGTTTGGGTTCCATTATCCTTCAATTACTCGATTAGGTAAACAGGGATGAGTCGTATCACGCCTGGGAGTGGAGCGCGCTGGAATGTCCCTGTCGGATGCTGGATGCGGGAATTAAGCTGAGATGACGTCACAAGGCGCAGGTGCGAGCGCAGTCAAGTGAGGAGCGCAACACGTGCACCCGAACCACGAGCACAAAAAGCAATACAAAAAGTGTCCGGGCCTTCCATGTCCGTTCGTGATTTCAGGAACCTTTGCTTATAACGAAGAATGTCAATATACTGGCTTCACCCAACGCCTCCACTCCCCTCTTTGCAAGGAGTTCATTTTCAAACAACTTGGTGGTCAAGTGGTCGCCACGCATCACGTCCAGCCCAGTGATAACCAAGTTTCAGCTCAGATGAGAAAATAATCTTCATTGTGATCTACACTAGTACCTACAAACAGTAGAAACACAGTTCAATATAATGTACAGTAATTATTTCTTCCATGACAGGTTTCAGAAGTGAACTCGCAAATATTTTAATCTGGGTGTCGAGATGGCGTGATTTTCAGGTAGCGTAGCTCTCGAATTGCACTGCAACATTTTTAATATTCTCAATATATCTAGATAGCTTGTAATAAATTGTTTTGCGGGTAACGTTCACTTCCATGAAATAAAATACACGTAACAATTTTATTCTCTTCCCAAGAAATTCGCAATCTATAGACGAAACGTTCTGTATATCAGCTTCTACGTCATTCACAATGAAACATGGGCATGATTTACTAAGTCCAATAAAGCTGAGATAAAATGCCATTCATAGCCATATGACCTGGCATTAAACTTTTTTGCAGAATGCTGTCTCGTCTCGCAGTTCGATTCATCATGATCTTTGCTTCAGACATTTGACGCAGCACCCAAGTAATATTCTGTTCAATTTTCTTTCATCAGTTTGTATAGTCTATAGCAGTAGTTTTGAAGGCGTGACCCACATTTGGGCGAGAATTTTGCTTGCAATCCCCCAACATCGTACCGGTACTTAATCCATTCGAAAAATACAAATCCTTGTAAAATCGAAAACAACGATAATTTAACTGAAAGCGAGCAGATGCCACCAAACCTCTAACGTACCTGCAAGGTGAGAAATCGGAAAAAGCAGACCTACTTTCCAATTCTCTGTTCCTTAGACTGGCCGTCTTTGCTGATATATTTTTCGAACACTTACAAACACTATGAATATCAGTTTCAAGGTCAAGATATTAACATAATAGCCAGATATAAAATCTATGGATTTATAAGAAAACTTTATGTCTGGTCGATATCAACTGACAATTTGATTCATTGCATGTAAACATACCAAACAGAGTTATATCAGCACCATGTTGTTGTTGTTGTTGTGAAGTTGGACCTGCAAGTAGTTGACCTTGCATGAAGTGCGAGACAGTTATTCAGTGTGAAAGGAAGAAGGGGGTGTTCGACAATGTGAAGGACTAAATGTTAAATTTATATTCCAAGTTTTAGCTTAAGGTATGTAGCATGCTTTAGCCTAACATTGGGCGGAATACAGAAATTCGTGTGTGCATACTGATGACCGACAATCATTAAAGAGAAGATAATACTTTTGTGTTTATTACGAATATTGAGATAGACTTTTAAAAAGAACGGATCGACAAAAATGCTTCATGCTTTATAACAATTGAACTTCAAAATAGTATTTAAGGTGTTATTTGCGGGTTTGTAAGATATAATGCCATTCTTTACAAGTTGCAGGCCTTGAGAGTGACATATAACTGAAGTTACTACACTATTATAATTAAGTTTCGTAGATCTCTATAGACGTTTTAAAGTAGTTTTCATCTGCATGTAATTTATTCATATAACATCGAAATATACATTTCTTCCAGGCGAGATTATATCCCGCAGAGGAAAAAGTCATTTGCCTGTTAAATAACCCACGTGAAACTATTTGAAGTATTGCGGAAAAAAGGGACATCAGATGAACTGCGAGATTATATACATGTTGCCATTTTTAAATCATGAAAAAGACAATGAACATGAACTATTTTAAATCTGATTTTCGGAAGTTCTGAAAACAATTCAGTAGGAACTACCATACGTTTTTAATGGAACATAGTTAAACTGTAAAGTACAATCTCGTACAAGTATCACAGAACTATCGAAACCACTTTATTCCATCGAGTCTATTGCTTATTCTTCGAAAGTAGGAAGATAGCGGAAATCTTTTCATGAAGATAATGTCAGAACTAAGGCCAGACTGATAAAATGCCTTGTCAGAAAAACTTCGAAAGAAGAAAACCAGGCACACCAGTTCTGAGGATAACCTACAACAGGTTGAAACTAGTCAACAACAAGGTACCTAATTTTAACACGTGAAAGAAATACAGTCTATATTCCGAGTAATTATTATTATCTATGGTTCGCAAGTCAGTTGCCTTTTTGAAGAAGAAAATATTTGCTACATGTAACTCTTTCATTTCGAAGTAGCTAATATATGTTTATACCAAGTATAAGGAGGATGCGAATTGATTATTTTTTCCAAGGGGGACGGGCGATATTAAAATTTTAATTGTCGGTAAAAATTCTACCCATAATAATTAGCAATGTTGGCCCCCTCGAATTGTTACGCAAACTATATTACAGTAGATACCTGAAGGGGATACCTCGCAGGGACCTTTACAGCAGGGGAGCCGATCCCTGGCATCCTCCTCGTGAATTCGCACCCTAAGTATAAGTGAAGATGCAAGATCATGCACAAACATTTTATACACGGTGGAAGTGATGTGACTGTGCAGATTGAACACATTCAAACTCTATTGTGTTTGCAATTACGTGCTGGTTAATTAGGATGGAAGTCTGCGCGTCGCCGGTTCACCTATGAATACACACGCAAACTAGACCTGAATACCAGCATTCCGTATCTTAGTCACTGCAGTAGGGTTGCCAAATTTCCTAATGACAGGAAATAACGATACATGTTAATATACTTAATTTAAAAAATTGTCCATTTTATTTAAAATCTGCAAAGGGATAAATTTTTCCTCATCGACTTCTCTAATGACAAGAGTAAAAATCAGAATCATACAAGTATATTTTTTTCTGAGAGAAGTATTCATTTGGGACTAACATGGTATTAGAATTTTTGTTGCACTCTGCACAGTTGTATTGCTTCCACACTGTAGGCTATGTGACTATTATTATTATTATTATTATTATTATTATTATTATTATTATTGCTTTCTCGAGGTTCGCAAAGTGAAATTAAAGTATTTGACGTGTTTTATCTTCACGAAAATGCGACGATGATAGAAAATGTAGATGATGATGATAATAATAATAATGAGTAGAATCAAGTAAAGTGTATAAATTTATAGCTTACTTAGATGGCATACCAATAATAATAATAATAATAATAATAATAATAATAATAATAATAATAATAATAATAGTAATTTAGAAAGTAAATAGAAAGAGGTGTATGTTCCACTCCTATCTATGTTATTTTTACTTGATTCAAATGTGTCAAACACAAAATACCTTCATAAGATAGTTGTTTTCGAATAATGCATAATGAAGAAGTAAAAATATGTAATTAAATTATATAATATAATTCTATATGCATTCAGTTGCTCTTGTATTCATAACTCAGTCCTTCAACGTGGACGATACGTTATTTGTTCGTAATGCTACAACGTGGCCGCCCCTTCTTTCTCCGAAGTCACGGAGTTCCTGGTTTCTTTCAGTTTATCTATATCAACACTAATGAATTCTCTTACTTACTTACTGGCTTTTAAGGAACCCGGAGGTTCATTGCCGCCCTCACATAAGCCCGCCATCGGTCCCTATACTGAGCAAGATTAATCCAGTCTCTATCATCATATCCCACCTCCCTCAAATCCATTTTAATATTATCTTCCCATCTACGTCTCGGCCTCCCTAAAGGTCTTTTTCCCTCCGGCCTCCCAACTAACACTCTATATGCATTTCTGGATTCGTCCATACGTGCTACATGCCCTGCCCATCTCAAACGTCTGGATTTAATGTTCCTAATTATGTCAGGTGAAGAATACAATGCGTGCAGTTCTGTGTTGTGTAACTTTCTCCATTCTCCTGTAACTTCATCCCGCTTAGCCCCAAATATTTTCCTAAGCACCTTATTCTCAAACACCTTTAAGCTATGTTCCTCTCTCAAAGTGAGAGTCCAAGTTTCACAACCATACAGAACAACCGGTAATATAACTGTTTTATAAATTCTAACTTTCAGATTTTTTGACAGCAGACTGGATGATAAAAGCTTCTCAACCGAATAATAACAGGCATTTCCCATATTTATTCTGTGTTTAATTTCCTCCCGAGTATTATAGAAAATTTAATAATAATAATAATAATAATAATAATAATAATAATAATAATAATAATAATAGTAATAATAATAATAATAATAATAATAATAATAATTTAGAAAGTAAATAGAGGGTATGTTCCACTCCTATCTATGTTATTTTTACTTGATTCAAATGAGTCAAACACAAAATACCTCCATAGGATAGTTGTTTTCGAATAATGCATAATGAAGAAGTATATGCACTCAGTTGCTCTTGTGTTCATAACTCAGTCCTCCAGCGTGGACGACACGCTATTTGTTCGTAATGCTAAGTGAGAAACAACGTGGCCGCCCCTTCTTTCTCCGAAGTCATGGAGTTCCCGGTTTTTTTCAATTTATCTATATCAACACTGATGAATTCTCTAATCATACATATTATTTTTATTTAATATACAAACTTATAGAACTTCTGAAAAGGAAAGAGTGAAATGAATGAAAATCATTTTTCTCTATTTCGCATCGGTCCATTATGAGAGTCAAACAAATGTACTACAGGTACCTCCACCGTGTACTGACTATGGTCCACAGTGTGTATTATTTCTCAATACGCAATTTCTAGCATTGGAAGTCTGTGGCAGCAGGCATTCTGTTCCTCGTTTAGTAATTCTACAACTATTTTCATAAATAATAATTTCTATATATTCGTTTTGAATCTTGCGTACACTACTTTTAACACTTGAATATAATTAATTGATTAATTAGTGGACTTACTCGTATTAATTATGTAAGATTTGTGCGACTTACAGCTGTTTCAGTGCTTCACGCACCATCCTCAAAGCCTACTAGATCACGGCGTCATCTCGAACTTCTCTGCCTGTTATGTGGGTGTGTTTGATTGTTGAAAGGTGTTGAAGAGTGGAGTCAAATAGTGTGTGTGTACTGAAATTGATCTGTGTGTTGAGAATTTGATTAGGGTGTGTTTTGGTGTGTCTGTATATTTCGTATTGTTCTAGTGTGTTGAGTTTTTGGTTCTTGGGTTGTATGTGTAGGATTTCCATGTCCGTATTTATGTTATTGCATGTATGGTTAGCATTGGTTATGTGATCGGCGTATGTAGATGTATTGTGTCCTCTGGTTATTGCTTTAATGTGTTCTTTGTAGCGTGTTTGGAATGATCTGCCTGTCTGTCCTATGTAGAACTTGTCGCAACTATTGCATGTGAGTTTGTATACACCTGTGTGGTCGTATTTATTTGTTTGTGTGTTGAGATGTCTTTGTAGTGTGTTTTCTGTTCTGTATGTTATGTTGTATTTCTGCTTTCTGAATGAAGATGCGATCTTATGTGTGCTTTTGTTTTCATATGTTAGTGTGATGTATTTCTTGTGTTCTTGTATTTGTATTCGGAGGTTAAGGCATATTGTTGCAAAGCCGGTAGGTAGCGGATTCGAATCCCTATCCGGTCATGGATTTTTTTTCATTGATGTAATCCTATGGCATTTCCTTGCGGGCACGTAGCGCTACTGTCTGCAAAGGCGCCGCCGCTGTCTGGGCTGATTTGGCCCGTAATGGAGTTGGCTTCACCTTTTATATATTTGTGTTCGGCAATGTCTAATATTTATGGAAATATATGAAGCGAAGTTTGTGTCATACAAAATTCACTAGCGCTCCTCGTAGTTCGGAGGGAAACGCTACAGAAAAAAGGAAAGGGAGAGTTCGGAACGTATTGAAGGAGGAAAAACAATGGAACATGGAGCATTGTCTGAGAAAAAGTGACGTATAACCACAAGCATAACGCTTCACTGGCCCACACGAGGATTTCTTGTCGCCGATAATTAACGACAGTGAAAGTGAGGGTCGACGTGTTCAGCAAAAGCGTGCTCCGACCTCAAAGAGCCGAAGACTGAGTAATCGCATCATTGAGCCTTACTAGGGCCTGCACGTTGTCCAAGAGGCTACAGGGTTAGGAATTACTGCAACGGATGAGTGCGTGCATGAACAAGCGGAGTACTTCTGTCTGCTCACGCGAATCCTGTTTCGTCAAGTTGGGCACAACAAAACGTAGACCACTTTAAGAATTACAATAGTATTTACAATTCATATTACTTAAACCGCTGGTATTCAATGTATGGGACGCGGGGTTGTCTCAGGGGGTACGCACCCCACTGACTAGGCATGTGAAAACGCTGACACATTCGTTTTATTATGCTTGTTGATAATAATTATTGCAGAGTATATATTTTCTCTTATACCTAATACAAACCATGCTTCATTAACATTTTACATAATTTATTGCCAATTATTACTATTGCATCAACAACTACTGTATAATAATGATGATGATGATGATGGTGATAATAATAATAATAATAATAATAATAATAATAATAATAATAATTTTTGCATACATCAATCATACCTTTTTGTTTTTTTTAGTAGGTTATTTTACGACGCTTTATCAACATCTTAGATTATTTAGCGTCTGAATGAGATGAAGGTGATAATGCCGGTGAAATGAGTCCGGGGTCCAGCACCGAAAGTTACCCAGCATTTGCTCATTTTGGGTTGAGGGAAAACCCCGGAAAAACCTCAACCAGGTAACTTGCCTCGACCGGGAATCGAATCCGGACCACCTGGTTTCGCAGCCAGGCGCGCTGACCGTTACTCCACAGGTGTGGACACCCTTTTGTTATATCTTATATAATTGCAATGCAGTTTACGAGGTACGAAAGTAAAAATAAAAAAAAAATTAAAAAATAATAATTTTTGCTGAATGGATTTTAATGAATGACACATCATTTTAAAGCTTGGCATCCAAGGATTTTCAGAAAAATAGTAACTTTCAGTGAAGCGTTAATTTTCCTACATAATTTTTATATTTTCCAAAATCCATCTTTCGTCAGTTTTGAGAACTAATTGCTTTCAGAATAAAACAAAACACATACTACAATAAACAATAGCCTATTATACGAAGGCCATGACCTGCAGGATTGCTGACATATTTATAGTTCAGATGGCTCAGATTCTCTGACAATGCCAATATGTCGATCTTCATTTGTGTAATTTTTTCATAACGTATAAAAATAATTTACAGGTCGGAGGTTGTGCCAATTTCTAAAGCCTTCTCCACAACAATGCATAAAAACAAAAGATAACCAACCTATTAATTCAGCTTTATTAGTTTGATATTAAAATAATTGGCATAATCTGTTTACCTTTCAATTAAACTGCAATATCTCGAGACCCAATGAAGCTACGATAATGTAGCCTACATGGACCTATAAGGCGCGGGACATTAATTACGCATTATCAATTGAGCCCAAATTTACTTGATTCGGCCAATTTGGACCAATGTTATGGTAGAAGCGCTCAAATACATGTTTCACCATAACTTTGGTCCAAATTGACCGAATCAAGTACATCAGGGTTCAATCGATAATTCATAACGTTCTGAGTGTTAAATACGTTATCGTAGCTCCATTTGGTCTCTAGATATTTCAGTTTACGTGAAAGGTAAACAGATTTGCCAATTATTTCAATACATAAATTTGTGCTGTGTTTATCACTCATGGAATATAATAATTAGTTCCTTTCGTCCATTAAACGCAGAAAAAATTACGAAATCCATTAAAAATGTGCATGTCGTCAAACTTGTTATCAGACAGCATTAACATACTATCCGTTTAATAACGTTTTATTATTTAATAATAATTAGATAAAACTGTAGATGTGCGACCTTAGGACGTTTGTTTTCCAACTGTCATTCTCCTCTTCCGTACGTAAGCCTATCTTTTGCTCCAGTAGATGACGTATGCGACACCCATTCTGGCATTGGGTCTTTAACAGTAATTCAACATAATCTATGTATGTTCGTATGTCGGTATACGTGTATGTTATGTTATGTATGTATATTTAGTGTGTTCCGTTCCCGCTAGAATTAATCACTTATTCATCCTAATCTTGGTCTTTCAGTGTGTCGTCCTACTTCTGGTTTTCACTGAGTAAATCGATTTGTTCCAGTGTCATTGCTAGTGCCCGGAATTTTTTTTCTGTTGCACGGAGTAGGGACCCGAAGGCTTACACCGCATTGTACTTACCAGTCCTATTCTGTGAATCATTGGGTAGCCGAACGACCGCGCTCTTGTACAAGTACAGCACGCCGCATCGTCAGCTTAATCCGGGCTATGATATGTGAATGAAAGATGGCGAAATGAGTCCGAGGTCCAACGTCGAAAGTTACCCAGCAATTCTGGTTCGATTGGTTGAGGGAAAACCTCGGAGAAAACCCCAACCAGGTAACTTGTCACAATCAGGATTTGAACCCGGGCCCGCTCGTTACACATCAACAAAATGGGGCCACAACCTATATCGCAGGGTATCATTTTTAGAGGAATTTTATGACAACAAACTGATAAGCTCTGGATTATGGCCCTCTAGATCGCCAGACCCTACTCTCTTGATTATGTTTAATGATTACCGTTGCTAAAAAGGTACAGCTCTCACCCATTTGAGGTTTTCAAGTGCTCAATAATGTGTAGAATATATTTTATTAACACTTCCAGTGTTCGAAAAGGCTGCTTCATCAGAAAATAATGTAAGGGTTCACAGGCAGACAGGTAGCATTGGGGTTTTTCTCGGGATCTGTACTATTTTCAAACAAGCCGTTAATTCTTCGGACTTTTCTTTAGACAAAAATGGTTCAAAACAAAAGCTGTCCAATTTGTTGAGAACGAAAATATTCTAAAAAAAATGGTCATAATTATTCTATTCAAAATATCAGAACTGTCCCCCGTGCGTCATGAGTACGCCCAACGGAATGCCGCCCATGACGCAATTTCAATGAGATTTGAAAAAAATTAGCTTTTTGATTTATTGTTTCATTTAAGAGAAATTAACTGTCCACACCTGTGGAGTAACGGTCAGCGCGTCTGGCTGCGAAACCAGGTGGCCCGGGTTCGAATCCCGGTCGGGGCAAGTTACCTGGTTGAGGTTTTTTCCGGGGTTTTCCTGAACCCAATACGAGCAAATGCTGGGTAACTTTCGGTGCTGGATCCCGGACTCATTTCACCGGCATTATCACCTTCATTTCATTCAGACGCTAAATAACCTAGATGTTGATACAGCGCCGTAAAATAACCCAATAAAAAAAAAGAAACTAACTTGTGGCTGGGTATGGGTCAGAGAGATTTAACTTTTCCACATGAAACCTAAGCATAAAAACAATGAGGAAAGAACTTTATCAGTGAGCGGTATAACAGACTGGTCAGCCAAATGGACTTTCAAGACAGCCACTTTGACAATTTGTAAAAAACAAGAGAACATCAGACTTCGACTTAGCAACCATAAATGATGTTCTCTTGTTTTACAAATTGTCAAAGGCTGCTAATTTCTAAACATGGATGACCAATTTCGTCACTCTTTTTTCTACATAAGTTTCTTATGCTAATATTAAATTCCATGTCCTATATAAAAACACACACACGCACGCACGCACGCGCACACACACACGCGCGCACGCACGCACGCACACACACACACACGGTATACTGTATACATGACGAATAAAGGAATTAATGTAGATATTCCGTATTAAAGTGCTGACTTCTATTCTCTTCATGTAGAACAGCGAGGAAGAGCTGCCTGACTGCAGCCCCTGGGCCGTATGCAGCAAGGTGGACCTGTACGACGCGCCCTGGGTGGAGAGGCAGTGCCGCTGTCCCGGCAGAGCGCCCTGCTCCAGCCAGCTCGACGCCACGGACGGCCACACCATCACGGACAAGACCCGCCAGTTCAAGGTGCGGACCCGGGTTCGAATGTCTCGCTTTGATTACATGACAAACAAACCTCTAGCCTTATAAGCCAGGAGTCTCGGGTTCAAATCCCGGTCGACCCGTTCTGAATTTATAACTTGCGTTGAATAAGTCCATGATTTAGACAACACAGAGATTTCCACCGGTTCCCTTGTATCATCGCAGCATTCATTACGAGCGAAATGTCGCCTGTGTGTACAAACTAAGTGCTTCACGATATTGAGCCATGACGAGCAACAACAAAATACGGACCCTGCATTGCACAACAAAAAACACTAATGTCTCGTTTGGCTCCATAATCCTCACAAAGGAAAGGAATTGGGTATTGGAAATACAGATTATTATTATTATTATTATATTATTATTATTATTATTATTATTATTATTATTATTATTATTATTATTATTATTAACATTATTATATTACGGATGTAATGGATTTTGAAGGTGGAAACAGTGATGAACAATTTTTCATAAATTTTATTACAATATACAACAACCGTGTGTTAACAGTACTGGATGTAATAGTACAAAACACGAGTATGTTTAGATATGAAAATTAAATGAAGAGGATTCCAAAGATTATGCAGTACAACTACAGAAATAGACTGGGAAAACAAGTTATGAGAGGGACCCAAGGTTCTTGGGTAAGCAATATAAAGTACTATGAAATGAAAATTTTTCATACTTTAAAGAAAGGTTTGCCAATATATCAGATCCGGAAAGAAAAGAGGGAACTCAAGTTAGAACCCAATAATAAATAAATGTAAAATTATAAAAACAAATAGAGTGGACAACTTGGGTGAACGGACAGACAGGCAGAAAAAAAGTTCGGAAATGCCAGGACAGCGAGCTCTGGAATACTAGCGAAAACAGCGAGGGGTGGAATAATAGCAAAAACAGCGAGGGGTGGAATACTAGCAAAAACAGCGAGGGGTGGAATACTAGGAAAAACAGCGAGGGGTGGAATACTAGGAAAAACAGCGAGGGGTGGAATACTAGGAAAAACAGCGAGGGGTGGAATACTAGCAAAACAGCGAGGGGTGGAATACTAGCAAAAACAGCGAGGGGTGGAATACTAGCAAAAACAGCGAGGGGTAGAATACTAGCAAAAACAGCGAGGGGTGGAATACTAGCAAAAACAGCGAGGGGTGGAATACTAGCAAAAACAGCGAGGGGTAGAATACTAGCAAAAACAGCGAGGGGTGGAATACTAGCAAAAACAGCGAGGAGTGGAATACTAGCAAAAACAGCGAGGGGTAGAATACTAGCAAAAACAGCGAGGGGTGGAATACTAGCAAAAACAGCGAGGGGTGGAATACTAGCAAAAACAGCGAGGGGTGGAATACTAGAAAAAACAGCGAGGGGTGGAATACTAGCAAAAACAACGAGGGGTGGAATACTAGCAAAAACAGCGAGGGGTGGAATACTAGCAAAAACAGCGAGGGGTGGAATACTAGCAAAAACAGCGAGGGGTGGAATACTAGGAAAAACAGCGAGGGGTAGAATACTAGCAAAAACAGCGAGGGGTGGAATACTAGCAAAAACAGCGAGGGGTGGAATACTAGCAAAAACAGCGAGGGGTGGAATACTAGCAAAAACAGCGAGGGGTGGAATACTAGGAAAAACAGCGAGGGGTGGAATACTAGGAAAAACAGCGAGGGGTAGAATACTAGCAAAAACAGCGAGGGGTGGAATACTAGCAAAAACAGCGAAGGGTGGAATACTAGCAAAAACAGCGAGGGGTGGAATACTAGCAAAACAGCGAGAGGTGGAATACTAGCAAAAACAGCGAGGGGTGGAATACTAGCAAAAACAGCGAGGGATGGAATACTAGCAAAAACAGCGAGGGGTAGAATACTAGCAAAAACAGCGAGGGGTGGAATACTAGCAAAAACAGCGAGGGGTGGAATACTAGCAAAAACAGCGAGGGGTGGAATACTAGGAAAAACAGCGAGGGGTGGAATACTAGCAAAAACAACGAGGGGTGGAATACTAGCAAAAACAGCGAGGGGTGGAATACTAGCAAAAACAGCGAGGGGTGGAATACTAGCAAAAACAGCGAGGGGTGGAATACTAGCAAAAACAGCGAGGGGTGGAATACTAGGAAAAACAGCGAGGGGTAGAATACTAGCAAAAACAGCGAGGGGTGGAATACTAGCAAAAACAGCGAGGGGTGGAATACTAGCAAAAACAGCGAGGGGTGGAATACTAGCAAAAACAGCGAGGGGTGGAATACTAGCAAAAACAGCGAGGGGTGGAATACTAGCAAAAACAGCGAGGGGTAGAATACTAGCAAAAACAGCGAGGGGTGGAATACTAGCAAAAACAGCGAGGGGTGGAATACTAGCAAAAACAGCGAGGGGTGGAATACTAGCAAAACAGCGAGAGGTGGAATACTAGCAAAAACAGCGAGGGGTGGAATACTAGCAAAAACAGCGAGGGATGGAATACTAGCAAAAACAGCGAGGGGTAGAATACTAGCAAAAACAGCGAGGGGTGGAATACTAGGAAAAACAGCGAGGGGTGGAATACTAGCAAAAACAGCGAGGGGTGATATACTAGGAAAAAAAGTGAGGGTGGAATACTAGCCATGTCAAGTCGTACGACCTAAACTATGAGAATTATTACCCTTGTTGCTTGCAGGCATATTATAAGATGTTTATGTCAGAAAATTAATAACGATAAATTTATAATACTTCCTCATTTGCTAAAACAGCGAAAAAATTAATCTAAATCTTCAAGAATGATTAATCCTTCCAAAGTCCTACTGCTTGTGATTTGTTGGGGACACTGCTTAGTACTGAAAGCATTACTGGCACATTCATTCATATTATTCTGCCCAAGAGCAGTTCTTTCACTGCAAACCCAGCATTCTCTAATATTTCCTATTTTCCGTCTCCTCATAATCCATATATCTTAATGTCGTCTATCATCTGATTTCTTCTGCCCCGAACTTTTCTCCCGTTCACCATTCCTTCCAGTGCATCCTTCAGTAGGCAGTTTCTTCTTAGCCAGTGACCTAGCCATTCCTTTTTCTCTTCCTGATCAGTTTCAACATTATTATTTCTTCACCCAATATTTCCAGCACAGATCCATTTCTTATTCTGTCCGTCAGTGTCAAAGGCTCTATTCTTCTCCATATCCATATTTCAAATGCTTCTAGTCGTTTCTCTGGGCTTCATCGTAATGTCCATGTTTCTCCCCCTTACAATACCACACTCCATACAAAGCACTTCACTAGTCTCTTCTTTAGTTCTTTTCCAGAGGTCCGCGGAAGTTGCTCTTTTGTCATTGCTATCCTCCTTTTGACTTCCTGTCAGCAGCTCATGTCACTACTTATGCCTGTACTATAGCTCAACCAACTACAAAAAGATCTTCGACTTTTCCAGTACTCACGTGGCCATGGAGGGGGAGACGTCATCACTATACGGGCAGCTCGCTAGGCCGGGTTACACTAGTCGGACTCCAACTGTGATAGACAATGACATTGCCCCTTCCTTCAAAACGTTTTTTATCAAAGTGGCCGAAACTCCCGTAGCTTCCATGTTGATGTGACAACATATTTCTACTTAAATTATTTTTTTTTTCTTGTAAGGGGTTAGGTACATCTTACAGCAGTAAAATTTTGGAAATATTCAACATTTTTTTCCTCCATTACTGTATCTTATACAATAATGAAAATTGGTATATGTAAAACACTGTCCTGCTATATGAAAAAAAAATATTTTTACAATTAAAAAAAATTTACACTTTTTTTTTAATTCATTGCACTGTGCAGTGATGAATCATTTTCCCATAACTCAAAAACCTTCCAACATTCTGTAATGAAATTTTTTGTGTGTATTTATGCATGTTATATCTACAATATGATACAAGATCACTTCTCTACCTTTGATAGATTGTCTGATAAAAAATAAATTCATTTAAAAGAATGCTCAAGTATCAGTACTTTATTCTAAAACAAAATAAAAAACAACCCGTGTTAAAACTAACTTGTTGATGAAACAGAATTTTAGTCAAACCTAAGAGTTAAAACTGTATAACACGGGATTAAATTTTAATCCCTGTTGATGAAACTGGGCCATGAAGATTACTGATCAGCCTCCTCTGTTTTCAATCCACATCAATTTTCTTCAGAATCCTCGTAAGTTTATTGCAATCCACCACTCTGTCAAAAGTCTTTTCTAATATGCCTAATACATACCTTCTTTATTCTTCTCTAGTAGCTTTCGTCGATTGTTCGCGGCAGTCCAATTGCATCTCTCGTAAGCAAAACTGTTCTTCTTCCAATTATCTTTCCATCTCAGAATATAGGTATTCGTAAACGTCGATTCAGTATTCGTACGAGAATCTTCGCTGAGAGTGATATCAGGCTAATAGTCCTGAACTCATTACCAGTTTTTTGGCGTTACTTTTATGATATTATTTTAAACTAGCCGTACCCGTGCGCTCCGCTGCACCTGTTAGAAATAAATATAAAGTAATTAAATAATTAAAATAGGACGTTTGATCCAGGGAACATTCGTGTTTGATAGAAGGATAAATTGTTTAATATGTTACTTAATTTAAATTGTATTTAAATAATTAAAATGCGGTCATTTTGGTCCAGAGAGCAATCATTTGGTGCAATGACAATTCCTTTAACATGTTTCTTAATTGTTATTACATGCAACCATAGTTTAATGAACATTGACATATCATTTAGTTTTAATGTGTATACTTTATATTACTTGCTATATGTTTCAGAAGTTACTGTAATACATTGTAGAATTATGTCCGTCTAGAGAAACTACACTTTCCAATGGTGAAATAATAATTAAACAATTAATTAGCTTCCGATGTTACTTCATACAAACACAGAAACATTCTCTTAGCCTATGTTCAATAGCTTTCGATTGTTGTCCAAGGCCCCTTATAGACGAAGTCATTTGTTTTTATTTCAGTACGGCGCCTGAGATGGCGTTGTTATTGTAATTTTAAAACTCATTTATCTCATTAAATATCAGTCCTATCAAAATTTTGTATAGAATAAAACTTATCGTAAATTATTTTTAAAGAAACTTTTTTAATGTAATATTTTTCATGAAAATCAATAATAAGCGAGATATTTCGATTTATTTAATTCAGGCCCCGTTATAACCTCCCTTTTGAATAAAGTATTTTGAATGCCATATAGCCTAAAATCTAAGTTACAACGAACTTAATTTATATTCCAATTTTCATATAAATCGGTTCAGCCATTATCGCGTGAAAAGGTAACAAACATCCAGACAGACAGACATACAAACAAAAATTTCAAAAAAGCGATTTTCGGTTTCAGGATGGTTAATTATACATGTTAACACCAATTATTTTTGGAAAATGGAAAATTACCAGAAAAATGTTGGCTACAGATTTATTATTAGTATAGATTTCCAAGCGTGAATGTTTTGCATTCATATCTCCGTGTATTTGGTCTTATTTTTTAGCTGTGGCATCTTTAAATTTAATGTTAATGGCCACTGACATACTCTTTATTTGGAGTTTCTTTCCAGTAAGTAACAAAGCAATCTGATGTTCTGATGGCTCATAGCAGAGCCAGATTCCATTCAGTTCATATCCGTAACAGGGATCTGAATTGCTTGCACTAAGCCTTTATCCATGTTGCAGCTGTGCGAGCCCGTGAAGAAGCTGCCCAAGTGCCGCTACTTCAGGGACATCACGTGGACGCTGGTGAGCGGCGCGGGCAACGCCACGGAGCAGACCCTGCGCTGCCACTGCCCGCGCGGCGCCGTGGCCTACCTCGTCAAGCGCCAGGCCCTGCACGGCCTCCTGGCCTACCGCTACTCTTTCGCCTGCTCTCCGCAGAGCGTGAGTGCCATGATGCTATTTCTTAACATAAACTTATTTTACTATTACTGATTTCTTCTTCTAAACAAGCTTCGGGTACCTGGTGATTCCAAAGCAGCTCTTCCTATCTGGTTTATTGAAGTGCAGTCTTAGTCTATCTATATGTTTGATCCCTCCCCGTGTACTTGTATATCTGTAATGGTGTTTTGCAGTCCCAGTTCTTGACGAATATCATCTTCCAGTGGTCTCATTTGAGCAGCTTCAATTCGTCGTTCAAGTCCCAAAACTCTCTACCACACTGTAGTACAAGTATGCTTATTGTACAGGGACATCATTTTATTTTCATTTCAATTTTTATTGTACCTGAGTTTTTGAATGTACTTCACTCCCACCCCTTCTACTAATGAAGTTCAACCCTCCTCCACACAGATCCAAGACCGCATATACAGTCATATTAGCCTTACGGTCATAGTAAATAGTAAGTTCCAAAAATATGTTCGCGTTTTCCAGTGACGAAAGAGCTTTCAATATTGCATCATTTTCCGTTTGCCTACGTCGCATTCCGGTTTCCCCCACCTGCTTCTATTCGCCTCTCTGTAAATGCTAGTGACTGGGCTGTCTTAGCTCTTTCCTGAGAACATTAATTTCTGTTAGGAATTGGACGTCTACGTAATATTATACCCATACAATTATTTAAAACAACTTAAATAAAAGGGTCTCGCTAAGTAATTAACTGTCACATGATTTCCTCCCTTTCTACGACGCTGCGACGTAACCACTTGGACGAACAGTAGATAGCATGCCTGAGTAATTTTATCTTTTCGGATCGGGCAGAAGTGAAGATTGAATTTACAGTACGTAAGGTCTCTTTTATAAAGTAGGTACAGAATTATTTCAACATGAGTTACTGATACGAAGTACGAACCTGGTAATTGGAATTAGGTACAGTAGTCTATAGTGCGATAATATGCACAAAAGAACTGAAGCCTGTATCGAAATGTGTTTAGATATTCATATTATGATTATTTTTCAATTTAACTTCATTCTCTATATTGTACGCTAATGTGCTGTAGACAGTATAATATACACTGCATAATGAATACGTCCGCATGGACAGCTCAGTTCGTGAGTAAAAACACTCATTATTAATCCTGTACTGTATTTTGATTAAACAAAAACCTAATGAAAATTATAAAACTCAAAATCGCGATATTTCCTAGTTTAAGTAAATGGATGAAGTACTTTTTTTCCCTCCTATACCTAGTAAAGTGATTTGTTTATATATTACGCCAGTATCATCGAACTCCAGTCGTGGAAGGGGGTAGCAAACGGTGTTTCCGGTTCTTAATCGTTGATCCAAAGGTATAGCCAGGTTAATATTAGAAATGTTAGTAAAAATAAAATGATGTCCCTGTATCACAAAATCTTAATAGGCATCTTTGTTTGTTTTCTCAAGTTCCTTTTTTATGACCCAATTAATGCAAGTCTATCTCTGATTACGTTTTCGACTTCCTCCTTCTCTACCTTAGTTACTACATAGCCAAAATAATTAAGGGCGCTCACTTGTTGAATTGGACAACCCTGTCCCGTAGCCTACAACTATTTTGTCCTCGAATATTTTCCTTCAAAGGCTATCACTCTGATATGCTGCTACATTTTTCAATATTTCTGAAGACCTTCTTTCTTGATAAATTAAACTCTGATCATCAGTATGATTATATTAAAGTTCCTAGTTGTTTGTTATGGCCATTTTTCACACCTTTTGAGTTTCCATTTTCCATAGTTTCATTATATGTATTAAACAGTAGAAGGGATAGTCCATATCCTGCGCCCGGGCTTGAGTTCGATTCCCGCTCGAACTGAGTACCTAACTGGATTTTAACATGTTTTCCAAACTGTGAAGCAAATTTCAAGAAATCTCATGAAGAATCCTCGGCCTATCTCGCCAAATGCCATCTCGCTCTCATAAATCTCACTGAGGCTACATAACTTAGTACGTAGTTGATACAGCGTCGTTAAATAACGAACCAACCTATGTCTCCATCATGAGTAGCAGTCTTTGCCATGTTTCATGAACTGCAGTCCTGCTGCTAATCCTGAGCTTGATTACCGAGTGTCACAACCTTAACAAGGTGCCACTCTGACCACTTGCAATTATAATGTCTTACATTTACCGATTTATTTCCTATGGCTTCATTTGTGCCATATCTGATATCATAAGCAGGCTTCGAGACTTCGGACCCAATGAGCAGTTCAGTGGGAAATCCGCATAACGACGTGCTGAGTATAGTGGTAAAGCGTACAGTGGGTGAGGGTACTGTAGAATGAATGCCAACAAATACGCAAAGGAAAACGCTCTGGATTTGGAGGTTCTGGCGAATCATTTGGTTTTCATACAAACCTATTTTCAAACTGTGTCTGAAACTATTACACGGTTGGAAAAGTCAGAGCAAGAGATGCCGGAAGCCCTCAAATTAGTTGAGGAAATGACACAGAGAATTAATGAGACACCAAGTACACCGGTTACTGCACGTGTAAAACAGAAGTGGAAATCAATTTTATGTAAAAATAACGGATATGGAACATTGTGTAATATAAACAGCAAATTAGTGGGTATAGATTCACCCGAGAATAAAGGACTGTCTCTTAGAGACTGCAATGATGTTAGGTTTTTTCGTTTTGCTCCCATCACGTCATGCGACATAGAGCTCATCTTTTCACAGTACAAACTGTGTTTGGCAAAAAACAGAAAAAGAATTACGTTTGAGACACTGAAAATGTATCTTGTAGTACACTGCAGTTCGGTACTGTAACTGCACTTCCTAAAGAGGACCAATAGGATAAATGGAGAAATTAAAATTGCTACATGTTTATTTCCACCATTAACACTGTGTATAATTAAACATAAATGCTTATAAAAGACAGGAAATAAACGCTTTTCACATTCTTTTGACAATTTCATTGTGTAATATAACTTATATTTACTTTCAGAATGTACATATGTGTGTGTTTCCCCATACTACCGTACTACATTAATAGTCTTCTTCGTATGTAATCGTGAAAACTTTGTAACTAATTCAACAGTTCATAGCATAAATACACGTCAAAAAATGACTTTCATACTCCATCGGCAAGTCTATCGTGCTATCAAAAAGGAGTGCGTTATATGGCAGTAAAAATTTTTAATAGCCTCCCTATCGATATAAAAAATGAAACTCAAAACATAAAATTATTTAGGGCCAAATTAAAGAAGTACCTAATTTCTCATGCCTTCTATTCTGTAGGTGAATTCATGACATTCAATAACACTTCATGAAATTGATACTAAAACTTTGTGTTGTACTAGTAGACTATATTGTAAATCTCGTCTGTATATATTTCATCTAGACTGTGACTATAAATTAAGATTTTATAATAGTATTAAGTTTTTTGACTTGTTCCATATTCTGGCTGTAAGCATGTATGAATACCATGGAATGTTAATAAATACAATACAATACAATACTCTACTCTAAATAACAACGTCGTTACCTCAACACATCTCTACCTTTCACCACCTGCAGCGAGTCAACAACCTATAGTACATGCACAGTAAACTTATTGTATTGGGTCCCAAGTCTCGAAGCCTGATCATAAGTAAGCAAAAATGTGAAATTTGGTTTATAATTTCATTTTGGGTTAAAATCTTTGTTCTCAATGAGCACTTTCCTCGGAACACCTTCGTCTGTCTCCGATATTCAGGTTTTGTTTGAGCTTTTGCAGCCCAAGGGTTGATGAAAGTATTACTATTAATATTATTATTATTACTAATAATAATCCTTTACTTTCACAGAGACTGAGATGCCAAAGAAAGGAGCCGTGCCGCTTATTTACCGTAAGGAAGCGCCAGGAGTTGCTGGACGAGGTCAACACGAACACGCTGTGCCAGTGTCCTCATGGCCACACCTGCCCCAGGCACCACACCGACGCAGGTGTCATCGCAGGCAAGAGCTACACGGAGGAGGCCATAAAGACGTACAGCGGGTACTGCGTCTCTTGAACAACGTGCAGACCGAGTACTGGAAAGCATAGTTCGGCGCCGGAGAAATGGAGCAATAACTTCTCTGAGGCGAATCCCATGGAAATGACTATTACAATCCCATGGCTGTAGCCAGATACATGCAAGTCTGGTAGCACCATGACTCTGAAGATGTGCCAATGTAATCTTAAAGCAGAAAGTGATTCACAGTGCCTAAATAGTTACCCCGCTTCAATAGTCGTCTGACTAATTTCACCACAACAAGATTCAAATCCAGATTATCACAAAGAATATGTTTTCAATGCACTTAAGTGGAAAGAGAAAAATTATGATTTCTTAACAATGAATATTTAATTCAGAATATTTTGTTCCTGAAGTCTGGAGTTCGATGCCTTCGGTTTTGCAGTGCTGTACAGGAGTTAATTTCAACTCTGCAGTGTGATGAGACCCTTGCTCCTTATTTCCAGTCCGATCTTATCTTGAGATATCAAAGGATGTCACCTGCCCAGACCTAGCCTGCTGTTCCGAGGGACGCGCACTTAATAGAACCATAAAGCATGTGCACAGTGTTGATACAATTACGTAATCAATGTCACAATCTCACAAACTTAGCGTGGTATAAAATTCCTCCCATTACCCGGGATTGTTCCAACAGAAAGTCCGTATCTCTTCCCGGGTCTAAACTGGCGACGCGAGAATATAATAGTACATTATGCAACGAGCCTATAATGATAGTAATTAAGACGCGAGTATGTTTGTTCATGAAACGAGCGCAAGCGACCATATTTCTAACTTGAAATTATTCAGAAGTATTCATTTTATTCGTATCTGACTGAAGATCGGAAGTGACCTTGTGCATAGCTCGTAAATTGTGAGATGTGCGCAGACGCGAAAGTATTGATTTTTTTCCGAGGAACAATAATGTCATTGACCTTGATGTAATCTAGAGAATAACATGAACTAATTTTGATATAACCTGGAAATTTATTTAGAATTGAAAAACGAGATGACAAATTGAATTTATTTGAATATTATTTACAATTAACGCTAATTATTATAGTAACAGAACATAACCTTCTGCGACAGATTGAATTTCCAGCCTCCGTGACGTTTCCCTCGTTGTCTTCCGATTGCATATCCGAGAATAATCGAAAACCTAAACTTTAATGAATAGGTATACTTTAATGACATGCATTAAATGACTGCTACGAGGTGTATAATTACTACATTTCAGCATGGTCGAGCATAAAGACATTTAATACATAGCACCACTTCAACTATGAAGAAATATTCACACTGTAGGCAGAATTCCCATTCTTCCATTGCTTACAGGACGGACAACACCCCCAAAAATGTTTTCTATAAAAGTGATTCAACTTAAAAAAAATCAACAAACTTCATTTCCAAACTTGAGGGAAACATGACATAAAAACGACACTTGTTTTAAAGTCAATACCAGTTCACCACAATGTTATTAGACATGCATAACTTGGTGGTTCTCGCCGCGGGCACGTCTGGCTGCACCTCTCATACGCAGCAAGTCGGTATTCGTATAAAAATGAATATTGTAAGTGGAAGAAAAGCTACTGAAGTAAAGGCTCATTCACAATGAAAATTAAACATAACGTAAGCGTTAACTTAAGAATGTAAACGTTACGGTAAAATCAAGAAGTCATACCGTCATTCACGATGGGAACATAAACATAACCGCAAACATACTTGGTAACCATGGAAACATAACGACGCCATTTCCTCATATTCTGTCGTATAGGCCTATTTCAGCGCTCCACGATTGTGTTCTGTTTGCAAATCACGTAAGCATAAGCATGAAAGTTTGGAGTTTGCAAACTTTCATGTTAACGTCTTAGGGTAATGTTTATGTCGATGCTTATGTGAATCATTGTGAGTGATCCCATTTGGTAGCCTGGGCGCAAACTTCTGTGTTTATGTTACGGTTATGTTTAATTTTCATTGTGAATGGGCCTTAAGAAATGCTTCATCTACTTTTCGACTGGATTTGAAACATTTTGGACAGGCAGCGGTAGAATATGAGGCGACTAAATGGACCAATTTAATATAAAACAGATAAACAGTCTAGTGTTTATATATTAGATCTTACTTTCTTACCACAGTACAATTTTAAAATCATACTTTTATTTTTTACAACAGGACTCATTTACATGCACAGTGTAACATAACAAGGCTGACAATGTTTGCATCTCGTAGACCTCATCGTTGAGGTATACAACTTATATTTAAATCTGTGTTCTGGAAATCTACAAAATACGGAATGCAAACTTGTGCTATCGTAGAAAAACACTATATGACACACATTCGTAATGTTGTCTTTTTGACACGAGTGTAAACTACACGAGACCTTTACGAATTTGTCTCATAAATAATTATTTTTAAGCTAACCTATTTTATTAATGTAAACAATTGCAAATCATAGTTTCGCATATAATTGCAAACAAGTAAGTCTTGGAACAGTTTTCTTATAAACTTAACATTTCATTTCTTTTTCTTTTTCGAGGGGAGGACCCGGCTAAGTTTAGGGCAATCGACGATTTTCTGTAGGAAGTAAACAAAAACATGTATAGATGAGTGAATTCCACCAAACAAAACACAAGCAGCTATATTCATATTCAAATATAACACAATTATGAGCACAACGTCTGCTTGTATTTCACAATAGTACAGCACATTGATGGTCCGCTCCTCAACGTCTGTCATCTAAAGCTTCATTTTGCTGATGTGAATTTTATTGTCAAGAAGAACGTGACAGTGAAATTTTGTGTGTAACATTAATTTTAAAATTCTCCATATTTCATGATAAGACAGTGTTTATAATTGAGGGTGTGACAATGAGAGGGTCCAAAGCCAGACTTTCATCAATATTTTTTGTGCGAGTTCATTTCTTACATAGGGCTATATGGAGAAACTACTAGAAAACTATTATAATATTTACTAAAAATAACACAAATATACGTTGAACAAATTACTGCATCATGCCGCACCTAAATAACATTGGAGTCTAAACTTTTAATACTCTCTCCTGTGAAATGTTGTCTGTGTGACTTTGAATCATATCATACTTACCTTCCATTAATTGAAAAACAGAACTTACTTGGCGCAATTAAATTATTAATCTAATATATTAGTTTATCACTCCTCAACAGAACTTACTTGGCGCAATTAAATTATTAATATATTAGTTTATCACTCCTCAACAGAACTTACTTGCTGCAATTAAATTATTAATATATTAGTTTATCACTCCTCAACAGAACTTACTTGGCGCAATTAAATTATTAATATATTAGTTTATCACTCCTCAACAGAACTTACTTGGCGCAATTAAATTACTAATATATTAGTTTATCACTCCTCAACAGAACTTACTTGGCGCAATTAAATTACTAATATATTAGTTTATCACTCCTCAACAGAACTTACTTGGCGCAATTAAATTACTAATATATTAGTTTATCACTCCTCAACAGAACTTACTTGGCGCAATTAAATTACTAATATATTAGTTTATCACTCCTCAACAGAACTTACTTGACGCAATTAAATTACTAATATATTAGTTTATCACTCCTCAACAGAACTTACTTGGCGCAATTAAATTACTAATATATTAGTTTATCACTCCTCAACAGAACTTACTTGGCGCAATTAAATTAGTAATATATTAGTTTATCACTTCTCAACAGAACTTGCTTGGCGCAATTAAATTATTAATCTAATATATTAGTTTATCACTCCTCAACAGAACTTACTTGCTGCAATTAAATTATTAATATATTAGTTTATCACTCCTCAACAGAACTTACTTGGCGCAATTAAATTACTAATATATTAGTTTATCACTCCTCAACAGAATTTACTTGGCGCAATTAAATTATTAATATATTAGTTTATCACTCCTCAACAGAACTTACTTGGCGCAATTAAATTACTAATATATTAGTTTATCACTCCTCAACAGAACTTACTTGGCGCAATTAAATTACTAATATATTAGTTTATCACTCCTCAACAGAACTTACTTGGCGCAATTAAATTACTAATATATTAGTTTATCACTCCTCAACAGAACTTACTTGGCGCAATTAAATTACTAATATATTAGTTTATCACTCCTCAACAGAACTTACTTGGCGCAATTAAATTACTAATATATTAGTTTATCACTCCTCAACAGAACTTACTTGACGCAATTAAATTACTAATATATTAGTTTATCACTCCTCAACAGAACTTACTTGGCGCAATTAAATTACTAATATATTAGTTTATCACTCCTCAACAGAACTTACTTGGCGCAATTAAATTAGTAATATATTAGTTTATCACTTCTCAACAGAACTTGCTTGGCGCAATTAAATTATTAATCTAATATATTAGTTTATCACTCCTCAACAGAACTTACTTGCTGCAATTAAATTATTAATATATTAGTTTATCACTCCTCAACAGAACTTACTTGGCGCAATTAAATTACTAATATATTAGTTTATCACTCCTCAACAGAACTTACTTGCTGCAATTAAATTATTAATATATTAGTTTATCACTCCTCAACAGAACTTACTTGGCGCAATTAAATTATTAATATATTAGTTTATCACTCCTCAACAGAACTTACTTGCTGCAATTAAATTATTAATATATTAGTTTATCACTCCTCAACAGAACTTACTTGGCGCAATTAAATTACTAATATATTAGTTTATCACTCCTCAACAGAACTTACTTGCTGCAATTAAATTATTAATATATTAGTTTATCACTCCTCAACAGAACTTACTTGGCGCAATTAAATTACTAATATATTAGTTTATCACTCCTCAACAGAACTTACTTGCTGCAATTAAATTATTAATATATTAGTTTATCACTCCTCAACAGAACTTACTTGGCGCAATTAAATTATTAATATATTAGTTTATCACTCCTCAACAGAACTTACTTGGCGCAATTAAATTATTAATATATTAGTTTATCACTCCTCAACAGAATTTACTTGGCGCAATTAAATTATTAATATATTAGTTTATCACTCCTCAACAGAACTTACTTGGCGCAATTAAATTACTAATATATTAGTTTATCACTTCTCAACAGAACTTACTTGGCGCAATTAAATTAGTTTATCACTCCTCAACAGAACTTACTTGGCGCAATTAAATTATTAATATATTAGTTTATCACTCCTCAACAGAACTTACTTGGCGCAATTAAATTACTAATATATTAGTTTATCACTCCTAAACAGAACTTACTTGGCGCAGTTAAATTATTAATATACTAATTTGCACTCTGCATTTTATATAAATGTTATATATTTGTTCAATTGTAATGCAGGGACAGATCAAATTGAGAACCGGGTCTTTCCCGGCAGTCGAAGCTTGGTGCCATTCTAGTGCCGAGATCAAGAAAGCATGAAGTTCTATCTCCATGCCCACAAGCACCTTCATCGCGTGTGAAGGGGATACATTCTCCTTACGCATTAGAGATAGTGGAGGAGGAAGTTCAACTTCATAAAATCATTTGTAGTAGAAAAAAAGGAGAGAAGTTTGGTACAAAGAAACCAAATTTGAAACCCTTGCCTTCTTGTGTACCTGATTATTTTACGTAATCTTAAATAATGTTATTTTTAGTTATTTAAAACGAACGTGTTCAAATGTACATATATTGAAATGTTATATACGTCTTGTATAGAGGTACCTATTCCTATTAAGAATTGTATATGTCAAATAAATTGTTATTGTATTCTCGTGCTTGTCAAGTTGATTCCTGCACGACCTGCAGTCCTGTTCCTTCTATACGGGGAGAATCCACAGCCCAGACCACTCGCAGAACATTTTCCTGTTTGACTAAGAAGATGAAAACTGAGTAATTTTGTTTTCAAATATTGAACTTCGTATGCGTCTGAGTACATCTCCACTAACCAGACTTTTAAAACAGTTCCTCATCACTTTATGATGTTCCCCTTTGATCTTCATTCCCAGCGGAACGCATGTCTGTACTGATTTGGCACATTGAATAAAGCTAACGTTATTTTGCATTAAAGCATATTTCAAAGGATTTTTCTGATAAAGGCATATTAAATTATATTTTTGAGCTGCATATGTTCTTGCTGCAATTACAAAATAAATAGTTATGCTCTGTGAACAAAATCAATATTTTCAGAACTTATGCAATATTTTACTCGTAATATAGAAAGAATCATGTATAATCAATTAATCGTATTGTTTCTAGTCTGCAGACATAATTTGGAACGTGTTTGATACGTAATGTTAAGTTACATCAAAGAGACTTGGTCGGTATGCACATGCTTGCTGCATCCCAACTGTTTCTATTTCTTCTTATTCTTCTCCTGATGTAGGAGTTCTCCTGTTTGTTTCATCTGAAGATGTGCAGTCCACACCTGTGGAGTAACGGTCAGCGTGTCTGGCTGCGAAACCAGGTGGCCCGGGTTCGATTCCCGGTCGGGGCAAGTTATCTGGTTCAGGTTTTTTTCCGGGGTTTTCCCTCAACCCAATATGAGCAAATGCTGGGTAACTTTCGGTGCTGGACCCCGGACTCATTTCACCGGCATTATCACCTTCATCTCATTCAGACGCTAAATAACCAAAGATATTGATAAAGCGTCGTAAAATAACCTACTAAAAAAAAAAGATGTGCATCCACTCTCCGTCCACCTTAGTAGGCCTTTCAGTTTCCGGAGCTTGGTCCACGAGCAATTTAAAAATACACAATTCGGTCAATATTCAACAGTATTCATTGATTTTAAAAATTCATTAAACGCAGTAAAATACAATAAACAATCACAACAGTTGCATGAACATTTATAATTGTTAAAATCAGACATGTTTCGGGGATTCCATCCCCATCATGAGTGATGGCGAAGACAAATCGATTTCAGACGTGTATCTTCCTGTCTGATTTGATGAAATCGATGTCTTTGCCATCACTAATGATGGGGATGCAATCTCCGAAACATGTCTGATTTTAACAATTAAAGAAGCTTGACAATTACAAGCGTTCATACAACTGTTGTGAATGTTTATCGTACAGTAGCGTGCAAATTAATCCGAACACGACATATTTTTACATTTTCTGTCATTGTTGGCCTCACAGCTGCTCATACCGCTTTAACTGACATCTGTAGTACGTGTAATTCCATTGTTGAAGGTCTGTCATTATTTTTTTTTTATAATATGTGACATTTTGCCTGTCGTTTTGTACTTAAAAGCATTTCAGTTGTGTTGAAGACTTAATACTGCAATCCTGTGTACATTCTGTCATCTTCACAAATGGATAAAACTCCACTAAAACGGTCTAAAATGATTACATTAGCAGAGCATTCTTCTATGACACAGAGGCAAATTGCTGCAGAATGTCACATCGGTTTGGCTACTGTTAATTCGATCATAAAACGATACAGGGAGACTGGATCCATCAGACCCCAGAAAAAAGGAAACTGTGGCCGGAAAAGGAAGACTTCACCTACAGATGATCGTTTAATTGTCAGGAAAAGTAAATTAAATCCTAGACTAACTGCTGTCGACCTAACCCGCGAGTTAATGGCTACCACTGGCGCGAATATTCACGTCATAACAGTGCGGCGTAGGCTTTTGGAAGCTGGACGAAGGTCTCGTAAGCCTATTAAGAAGCAACTGCTAACCCCTGTTACGTGCAAACAACGCTTAATGTGGGCAAAATTACATCAACACTGGACAGTGAATGACTGGAAGAATGTACTTTTTTCCGATGAGTCTCATTTCGAGGTCCACGGCCACCGTGTTTCTTACGTACGGAAAGGATCCGAAAAAGTAACAGCAGCTCATCTCCAACAAGCACCCAAATACCCCCCTAAAGTAATGTTTTGGGGTTGTTTTACACATGAAGGGCTGGAGCATTAATACCTATCAAGGGAATGATGAATTCTGACAAATATATTCACTTATTGGAAACCAGAATCGTACACCAGTTGCAAAAATCATTTCCGGATGGCAGAGGTGTGTTCCAACAAGACCTGGCACCATGCCATACGTCTCGAAAAACTACAGAATTCTTCAACAAGAAGAATATTCAGGTACTCCCCTGGCCAGGCAACTCACCCGACATCAACCCCATTGAGAACTTGTGGTCAATTTGCAAAAGAAGAATGCAAAAAATGGAGTGAGAGTCCAAGTTCACAACCATACAGAACAACCGGTAAAGAGAATCAGACCCACTCCGAGGGTTATTGTATGGTTTCGTAACAAGGTGTTTTCTTTACGGTGATGGGTTGTTAATTCTTCACCCAACCCCGAAGTTGGAGGACCACCTGTCATCAGCTGTCCGCAATATATTCGCAGCTACCCTCCATACCTGGAGGCAGTCTCCTCGATGCGCAACCTGAGGACGCGCCATGCTGTTGTGATAGGGACCCACAATAAACAGAACACTACACAATTATATTAAAATCAAGTAAATTCCCTTTCTTTGACACAATTTACATTATTCTAGTAGACTCGTTTATTTATTTTAATATACACTGGCGGATAAAAAATTGGGACATTTGAATTTTACTTTGTATTTAATATGTCACCGATATGCTCTAAGTGGCGATTAATTTAATTTTACGATTATAAACCTAACACAGACTGAAAACGAAATTGGCAATTGTTGGTGTCATGTTCATTTTTTTTTTTTGTACAGTAAGATTATAGCCTAATCTTATTAATCACTATTTAAAACATATTGGTGCCTATTAAATACATGTACAAAGTAAAATTCAAGTGCCCAATTTTTTTGTCTGCCAGTGTATTTACGAGCATAATGTGTAAACGTTAATTGAATCACAACAATGGAGTTATATTTAAATCAGGTGTGTCAAATTGGCGACCCACGGGCCGCATGTGGCCCTTTGCGTGTTATTTGCGGCCCGTCCGGACTCCATGGACAAACATAACATTTTAATTTCGTATTTTGCCGCGCAAACTCCAGTCGATCGATCGAAGTAGCTGTAACGATTGTCGGTATGTGTGCCATCTATCCAAAGCAACACATACTACTTAAGACAGAAATATTGACTGTCCTATCGGGCGAGACATCTGTTGCCCGGCATGTTAACTAAATTTAGTTTCCCGATAGAAAATTCTAGAGGGTTCTAGTCTATTCTGCTGCCTTACGTAAGTCGTTGATCATTATTTCCCATACTTACGGCGTTCACATCGGATACTAATTTATAAAGCTGGTTAACTAGCAATTTGATAAACTCAATACATTTTGGGTCATATTTATGTGTTTCTGACGTGATGTCGTTTTCCAAGCTATCCACAAAAAGAAAGATGGTTGGTGCCAGAGTTGCTTAAACCATAGTTACCCTGAAAAGTGTTATTGAAGTCTATACTTGTTTTTTTGAAAGATGGGACATGACAGTTTAGCGGCCGAACTTGGAACTACAGTGCTATGTTGCCAATATGGACTACCACGCTGCCAGCTGATGGGAGATATCAACTGACGTTACGATGGCTGACGTTAAAATATTAATTGACAATTGACGCAAAGGTAAGAAAACAACACAAAAATCGACAGAGAATCAAAGACGAAACGTACCAATGCTAAAACTGTGTGCACAATAAATATCGCCAAGAGAGCTATTAAGCACTCGTCACGTTGGAACGGTAAGTTTGGCAACTCAACCGTTGTTACCATAGCAACAGGCCTACCACGCTATGTGACATTCAGTTGTTTTTCCGATCGCAACGCTCCTGTCATGTCCCATCTTTCAAAAAAACAAGTATAAACCGGGACGTCATTTTTTTAAATTCTATGCTCTCAATTGGAAATTATTTCTCCTTTACTATCATATAATAGTTATCTAGTAGGCTACATGTACTTCGGCACACATATAAATGATAATTTACAGTCATTCTATGCAGATATCAGAAGTTAAAAATTTGTGGATTAGGCAACTCTGACACTGAGCCACTCAACTGATAATTTACATATTCGACACATTTGTTAGTTTTAAAAAGAAAAGTTGATCTTGTGTCAAAATCAATTAATAGAAGATAATCTGTCTTACTTTTCTACATGTAAGCTGTTCAAAATTCAAAATTATAGTTTTTCAAAATGCTGTGACAGAATACAAAATACAAAGGAGAAATGTGAGTGGCGGCGGTTTAAAGATCCCAAGGTGCACGAGGACGACGTTGCCCTTTTCTTATCTCATCAGTGCTCCTATTTGCTTGCAAATGGAAATAATTCATCTGAAAAATGATTCCATTTTAAAAGAAAAAAAAACATGTTCCGCTGTCCCTTTCCATTTCTCCAAAACCCACTGCCCTTCCACGAAATGACTCCTGTTATGTTTTCTACGACTAAATTAGCTTTCGTCTATTTCTTCTATCTTACCATCTCCTCCAACGTTTTCGCTGTGTACTTCAATATATTCAGCCTCATCAATAAACTGTCGCCAGTCTGTAATAGTAGTATTCCTGTTCAATTTGTGCATTCGTACAACCATTCGCAATATCATGATCTCGAGGCTGTGGCTCTTCGCCACATTTCTTTGTGAAAAGCTTTGTCATTAATTTTGAAATACATTAGTCTACCCTTTGTAACTTCGAAGTAACGCGTAAAACACATTTACACATAAAACTATTGAAATAAGAGTACGGTAGGCTATACTTGCTGTACTGCAGACAACTGTCAAGAAAATCACAGCGATTACATATACTGTACTAAATACAAGTTAATTATGTTGCAGTAGCTAGGAACTAGTAGGTCTACTTGTGTAAAATCTGCTTTAGGCCCTATAGGCAGTGTTGGGCTTGATTTCTGAGATCCCAGGCCCCTTATATTAAGAACACGTAAGTAAATCACAATATATCCTGCACGTTGAATTGCATTACACAATTTTTAAGAACAGTTGCGTCGCGACTCCCCGTAAAATTAGGGCCTTCATTAAATTTGCAACATACAGTATCTCAGATTCCTTATTTCTTTGAATGCTAAGGTTCCAGTTTACTTCCAAAATTAGATTTGGTGTTGGACAAACGTTTTTGGAACCGGCCAAAGGAAACCGCTCTCACCGATTAGTTTTGTGGAGTATCTGGCTCTACACCGAACGCCCCCTCGTCCATACTTCGGGCATGGCCGCCATCCACTACGCAAGGTTACCGCTCTAGCGGCCGAATTCCCCAGAAACCCTCAAGGGAAGGAGAAATAAATATTTAATTAATTAATTCGCGGCGCAACTGCCAGGGCCAATCAGCCGACCCCTGGCCTCGCGTCCACATGCTTCCGCAGAGGTGAACTATCATCCTAACAGAACGTAGTATCTATGTATAGGACGACGCAGAATCGCCAGGAACCGGGACAAAAATGATTTTTCGAACTTAATAATAATAATAATAATAATAATAATAATAATAATAATAATAATAACAATAACAATAATATTATTATTTATTTATTCTAGCGAAGTTAAGACCATCAGATCTTCTCTTCCACTTAGAAACAAAAGAAGCTGATACAATTTGCAATAATAAATACAAGTTAATAATTTACAGATTAATGTTTAAAGAACACTAAAAAATTGATGTAGTCATACAAGCACAAGTTAAGTAAAATAATGCAAACATACTAAAATAATAATTACAAAATAATATAAGGGTTAGAAGTTACATCAATGAATATGCAAGTGGTAAGTGAACCAATATTACAAATTACAGTAATTATAAATTCAAATGTAAATTATAACTATGCAACACTGAGGAAAATTACATATAAGCTTACACACAAAGGAGAATTAAACATGAATGAGGAAGAGAGAAAACATATTTTCAGAAATAGCGAGTAAGTGACTTCACTGTGCTGATACTAGGGCATTCGATAAGTAATGGCAGCAATGCTGTAAATCAGTGCTCCTAGCGGTGACCATTGAAATCTTGTACTACGTAACAGAGCAGGCGATTGTTTAATAAATTTGCAATATAGAAAGTATCGAAGTAGCCATTTTTTTTGTAAATACAGTGGCTGTTTCTGATTTGTAGTAAACAATACAGCCCTAGAGGTACGAACAAAGGCGTTTCATAAAAATCCAAGTTGCAAGAGAAAAACATGCAACTCACAAGCAAACATCCTCATGAGTGCAGACAAAAAAGTTCATTTTTTTTTCTTCTACCATGTTAATAATGTCAAAACAAGTCATACAAATTTTGGCCTCTCGAGAGCAATTACGAGAGCCGTCTAGAATGTAAGCTTCCCTGGATCATTTACTGAAGTGAGATGGCAGCACTGGTCGCGTACTTCCAACGAGATAGAAAGAGCTCTTTCTAACTCGTTGCGTACTTCAAGCAGCGAAAGTATTAAATCCTGCCCAAATTCAATCTCGCAAATTTCTAGCGCAATAATTAACAACAGATCCCTAATAGAAGCAACAATAACCAAATTTCTTGGCTTACTCGATAATGTGTTATGGAAAAATCATATTAAAGAAATAACCCCCAAACTAAATTCAACATGTTTGCTATTAGATCTATGCAAGAGAGTAAATATCAATACCTTAAAAACAATATACTTAGCATACTTTCACTCTGTAATGAGTTTTAGAATAGGTCTAATATTCTGGGGAAATTCTACAAATAGTAACAATATATTCCTACTACGTAATTAGAACAATAGTAGGTGCCAAATCTAGGGAATCGTATAGGGCCAAATAATGCCCATGGCTTGTTAGTATATTTTTTCATTAATAAACTTCCTCGCATGTAATCGTGAAAACTACATAATTAATTCAACAGTTCATAGCATAAATACACATAAAAAATGACTTTCATACTTCATCGGCAAGTCTATCGTGCTATCAAAAAGGAGTGCGTTATATGGCAGTAAAACTTTTTAATAGCCTCCCTATGAATATAAGAAATGAAACTCAAAACATAAAATTATTTAGGGCCAAATTAAAGAAGTAATTTCTCACACCTTCTGTCCTGTGGTTGAATTCATGACATTCAACAACGCTTCATGAATATTTCTGTCTTTTATTAAGTATATTGATACTAAACCTTTGTATTGTACTAGTAGACTACCTAGATATACTATACGTATTGTAAAACTCTTCTATATAATACTTGAACTAGACTTTGACTATAATTAAGACTTTATAGAACCACTGAGATTATTTTTGACATGTTTCATTTTCTAGCTGTGAAGCGATGTACGAATACCAGGGAATGTAAATGAATACAATACAATACAGAAAGAAAACACAATTTCATACAAAGATTTGTTGGAACAAATACATCAAATGTTGAGCTATTTCTCAACATATACCCCACCGAAAGACATATTTGTCATACTATGGGATCGACTTTTGTATCCCTTGTCGTAGAAGTCTGCCGGCTGGGATTGGAACCAGCGTGTGACAACCGTCTGCACCTCTTTGATCCCACGGTGTGAAAAATGTCTCAGTTCCAGTAGGGAATAGCTCAACAATTGCTGCATCTATTCCAATAAATCTTTTCATGAAATAGTGTTTTATTTGTGTAAACGGTCCCAGGGAAACTCACTTGCGCTCGAGTGGCCAACATTTATATAAGGACAAGAACTTGTTTTGACTTTATTAACACGATGGAAGAAAAAAATAACTTTTTTATCTGCCCCCATGGGAATGTTTGCTTGCCAGTGCTTTAGAGCATTACAAGAAGCCTGTGAGAGAGAGTCCTACCATGCTGAACTATTGCAAGTTGGGTGGAAGCGAGGCATTCGCTTTCAATCAAGAGTTGACATCCAAAGAACTTTAGATTGATCATGAGAGAGATGTCCAGAAATCCTGCTACAGATGGAGTCCGCTATCTTCCAAGAATTTGGCAACGTATTGCTGACATAGCCGGAGACTATATTTGAAGTATGTAATGTCAAAAGTAACCTAAATAAATTTAGTGTGAAACAGTAACTATGTCGCCACTACTTTTCGAATTCCCTAGTATTTAAATTACAATGTTATTTTACCTGATTGACTACTTTCGATGTTATATCCACCATTCTCTGAATTCTGGCGTGTTCCCAGAAGATAGTGCGAGAACTCACTAGAAATCAGAGGATGTTGGATATAATATCGAAAGTATCAATTACATAAAGTAACACCGTCATATTAACATAGTGAAATTGTCTTTCATTTCATTATAATATAACTTGATAATTCACAAGTGTCAATTTCTTCCACACAAAACCTCTTGTTACAGCAGTATTAATGTCCCCAAGCTTCATTATCATCAATTTAATACTTTTTGAGTGATTACTTATGTTGTTTTACTTTATCAAAATGTACCTACTCTCACAAAATATAGGTTATAGCCTGAAAAAAAATTTAGGCCTATAGCATCTTTGACAGTATAGCACAATTTCAATTTTGAATATACAAGTGACTTGAAAGTCAGTTAAAAAAATTAACTTCCTTAGTCCAGATAATGTTTCATTTTTTACTTCATCCAGAATAGGCTCTGTAGTTTTGTTAGCCATACTTCCCATAACATGCAGTAACATTTAACTTCTTAGCATTGAATTGGTTGCGAGCCTAGAATATGAGCAAATGCAGCAAAAATAAAAGTGTGAAAAAATGGCTTTAATAGGGTAAACTAGGGTCTGTTGGACAGTCGGGCATGTTGGACACTCTGTACTTTAACGTGTTACCTCGCCACTCGTGGGCACCACATTCTGCTAGAAGTCAATGACGGAAGTAGCCACTCGTAGTCAGAATGTGTCCAACATGCCCGACTGTCCAACAGACCCTAGTTTACCCTATGTTAATTTTCCGTCACGAGACTTTGTGTGTAATAATTGTGAAATAAAAGTAAAGCATGATTTCTGAGGATGATTAGGCCTATGTCGATAAAACTGGCTAACATATAAATGAAAAGTCAATGATTATTTTTTCCTCGAGGAATGACCAAAGTTTCATCCCTTAATGGCACACATTGTTAGACATTCCTGCGCCGTCTGTCCGCTTCCATCGCATCCAGAATCGGCATTTACGCAGACGTTGAGGGATGACGACTCTAATCGGTGACAGAAGCTAATAGTGACGCAAGTCTTGTTTTCGGGGGAAGTTAAAACAATCAGAACGCTCGTTTTTTGTCCACTAACAACCCACCTTGCAATCAGAACAATAAGGAACGAGGAAATGATAGTGACGTAAACTTACAGACTGATAGGGCCTCTCTATACCCCACATCGAGCGGGGTATAATTACAGTCTAGTACATACAGTCGCGAAGCTTGGAGTGATTTTTGCATTTCTCGCGATAGTTGCTAGCCGCTTGGAGCGCTGTGTGTACTAGGAACAATAGACTGTCACTGGCATCGTGATCTAATACAGGCCATAAGGCAGACCATGTGACTCGCTTAACCCGATCACGAAGGGCGGCGTTTCAACCATATAAATTAATTGGAATGCATAAAAGTAACATATATTTCTCTAAAATGTAGTGTAATTTCATTAATAAAATTTAAAACAATGATTAGGAGACACTTCATGTCTTTATCAAGGAAGGTAGATGTGCTATATTAAAATCACAATATAAATTCTTTTTCATTAAACCTCAAAATAGCTTCCATTCTAAACTTAAAATGTTGATGCGAAAAGATTATGTTAACATGTAAAATTCTCTTCACATTAATATAACACAGTTTTGTAATTATTTTTGCATCATATTATGCAACAAGAAGTAAACGGAACTTATGGACACATTACACTAAATAAAACTTAGCAATGATACGCAATAAAGTTATAATATAATTCACTGAGCTCCATACACTGAAATAGAAAACCCGAACATATATTACGGCCTGGTCTAGATCGAAAAGGCATTGACTGTGCCGTATTTCGCATTGTTGTGAAAAGTTGTGTAAACTGTGAAATGTTCGTTATCGGTTCTAATAACTGTAAATGGCTAAAATACAATAATTTGAGTAATAATATGGGACAAGGAGACGTTTGTTGCACTATAAATTCTAAGAAAAAGAGGTCAGAGTTATCCTTCCGAAAGATCCAGGAAGGTGAGTTTATAAAATATATACTTTATGAAAATAATGTATGAACCTTATGTATTTCGTATTTCAATAGTGGAAGGAAGGTGTTAATTTTTCAAAAGAACACGATATCAAAAGTACAATACATTTTATCGACTGCTAGGGAAAGTCTCTGTGATGAGGCGATAGTAGTGATCCTGGTGGCTAGCAACTATCTATGGATGCATATTTCAACTGTCTATGTTTGCAAATTTAGCAGGTATTGAGCTTCGCAACTGTATACACTAAACTGTGATATAATCTAAAATCAGTTTCCAGAAGAAGATTTGCCCCTCGCGTCGCCTCCATCTTGCAGCGCAAAATTTTAGCTATGACGTCATTTAAAGACCCATGTGTGAAGACATGTCGGGTGGATGCCGATCAGCACGTCGAAATGATATTTAGCCTGTGGCACAGAGAATGTAGCAGGTAGACCACAATCTCTAATATTACCAGAAATTATTATATGAGAGGTGGCATAAATAATGCCAGAATATTCTAACAACCTAAGTCTGTGAAGGCATTAAAACGCAACTATCAAACAGCTTCGTCTTTATTCTTCATTCTTGGATACACTCAACCCTTATTTCGACAACTTTTAATTCGCTCTTGCTCAGTGTAAGTTAACGTTCTATGTAAGATTCTTATTGATCTCTAAAATACGTTGAGATTGTTCCAGGGTTAGAAATAGATACAGCAATTATTCCTGGTATGTTGCGAAAAATGATATTGCAAAATTAATGGTTTAAATAATGGAACATAAATCAATCTGTTTTCTTTTCTTTCTTACTTTATTACCGGTATAGCGACACTGTCAGATTTCTTTTAAAGTTACATCAGATCCAATATTAGATAGGTACACAATGCAGGCCTCTCTGTACTTGGGGTCAGGGTGACGCATCACTGCCAAGACGACATAGGACAATCACAAGACAAAGAACACACACCCAGTATTGTGTTATAAAGATGGATTTCTTCATTAATCACATCTGAAATCGAACCCGGTCCCTTGGGCAGGAAGTGCGTACGCTACTACTACTATGCCGAGCAATACGGTTTCTTAAATAACAAAATATTAACTGTAACCTGAAATTAACAATTTCGTTACGAACAATAAATCATATTGCAATTTGAAAGTCGATACATAACAGAAATACTGTTTAGTGAAAAGTGTTAGTAACCAATTGTTTTACTACCATCTCTATTTAGTAAAAACTTTTTTTTGCTATTCATACAATTAGGTTTCACGTCGATGTAAGATGTCACTTTCCCAGCAGTTTTATTTTTAGTATTCTTGTTCCCTTATATAGTTATATCTAAATAAATCGATAATCGGACCTCAGCTTTTGATCAACCTAATTCACAAAAAGAAAACAAGGTTGCAAAATAATTAAACTGAATCATAGGCAATATAAAGCATAAGACTTCACAAATCAAAACACTATGAAACATAAAGGCAAACACTTAAATTCCGCAACACCACAAGTTATGCTGTCTGGCCAGGGGAGTTCTGAGGCACCTGTTCATCGTTCTGCTCGATTCTGGGCTTAGGCTTCGTCACTTTGTAAGTGCCGTACTTCCTACGCATGATGAACAGCAGCGGAAGTATGACGAGTATGACGAGCAGAAGAAAGAACAGGGAAACACCCACTAAAATCTTATTTCCACGGTCTTCACTTCTTGATTGAGGAATATTTGGCGTAGGCGAAACAAAGTATTTCTCTGTGCAAGTGTCACATCCCGGCACGTCGCTCGTGCTTCCTACAGTAGAAATGTCCTCTGCAGGCGACTCCTCCTCTTCCTCGCAGTCCAAATGCTCAACATCTCCCCAGTAAACTGATTCTCGCTGTACATTTGTGCAATTTATCTGAGGTTCTCTGGGTATTATGCCTTGCTTCTGGGACCATAACCAAACCCTTCTCAGTTTGCAGTCACACAGGAATGGATTACCAGCAATATGTAAAGTTTTCAGTTTGGTTATATTGTTGCTGAATACTTCGACGTTGATAGTCTGCATCTGATTATTGGAGAGATCCAATACTTCTAGTTTGGTAAGAGTGTCAACGTACTGACTGTTCTCTGGGTTTGTAAGGTTCGCAATAGTGGTCAGATTATTGTTCCCGAGATTCAGTTCCTTCAAGCTGCTTGTATTACTCAAAAGGCCCTTTGGAAGTTCAGTAAGATTGCAGTGTTGCATATCAAAAATCTTCAGAGTTGAAGCACGTATAACTAAGCCATCAAGCACGCGCATATGTTGATTCTTATTGAGGAACAGATATTCGAGCTTTTCATTATTTGTGAACGTGTCTGGATGGAGGCTTATAATGGCATTACTGCTCAAATCGACGGATTTCAAGTTGGGATTATTTGTGAAGGCACTGGAATGCACAGCTTGGATTTTGTTTGTATTGAAATCTATAGATTCGAGCAGAGGATTATTTGAGAATGTTCCTGGCTGAATTTTTCTGATGTCATTCCAACTCACTGTTACCTTCGTAAGAAGAGGATTTTTGCTGAAGGTATCCGGGTGAAGATACGTCATTTTGTTATAGCCTGCATTTATCTCCGTTATGTTCGGGTTGTTTCTAAAAGCATTACGATGAATTGTTATGATGTGGTTTCTACTGATATCAATTCTTACGAGATCTGAATTGTTCACAAAGGTGTCCTCTCCCAAGCTGCTTACGTCGTTGTTACTCAAGTCTACGTCCTTCAGCTTCCTGGCATTTGAGAATGTACCGGGGTCTATTCTTGCTATGTAATTGTAGCTGGCGTTGATAATTTCAAGACTCGATTGGCTTACAGGATTTGTTGACACTATACGACTGATTTGATTCTTGCTCACATCCAATCTGCGGAGTTCAGGATAGTATTTCTCAACTTCAGCCGTGTCCACAACTGTAATGCTATTGTGACCCAAATACAGTTCTTTTATATGATTTGTCAACGTCATTACGTCCACAGGCAACGAAGTCAGACTATTGTTACGTAAATTTAAGATGACGAGTTGTGGATTGTGCGAAAATGTTCCGGGTAAGATCTTCGCCAATAGATTGCTTTCCAGATCAAGCTCCGAGAGTGATACTGCTGTTTTGAAAGTTCCGGATTCGATGCCCGATATTCGATTTTGTTTGAAGTACACTTTATGAAGATGAAGAACTCCTGTTTTATTGAACGTGTCGTTACGGAGGTAAGCGATGTCATTGTTGGATAAATCCAGAATTGTAGCGTTCCTATCAAGATTCTGTGGCACAGTAGGAAGTCCATTACCTGAACAATTAAACAACAGATCACTGCCACCATTGTCGTTGAGTTCCTTTGTGCAGTTGCACACTCCAGCAGGACACACCGTGGCTGCGATGCAACCCGAAAGCAGGTTGATGATCAGAAGTAATACGACTCGTGGAAGAGATGCCATATGTATTTGGCTTAAAATCAACACCTAGCAATGGAAAAATAAAATTGTTAAAATATAAACTTTCGTATTTAACTGTTAATTTCAGCTCATTTTTTTTGAGTGAAGTATTACGTAAGTACAACATGAATATGACATAAAATTGAAATTGGAAACTTTAAATTATACATGTAAGAAAAAATTATATCGGCAATCACGATAGTGAAGTAGATTATAAAACAGACTTAGTATTATAATTTGGCAGATGCAAAGAGCATATTGTTATCATGTGACAGACTAAGATAATTTTTATTGTTCATATCTTTCCATCTAAAATTTTATTTCGTGTCAAACTTCAAAACAAACTCTAAAATTTTAACGGTTGCATTTCTAAATGTTCTATTACTGAAAATATATTAATTCTATACCAATGAATTTACTTTGGATAGTTATTTATAATAGGATTTTGAAAGTTGAAATGTAAAATAGGCCTATTTATAAAGTATTGGTATACAAATCAAAATAGTGGCATTTAAATCATAATTTATAAACTGCACTTACAAGAAATGTAACAAAAGCACAATGTTCACTAGATACGCAGGCAACTTCAAACCTTAAAACCCGAAGAACAAACGACGACTGAGCGTGTTGCTATCAGTATAGAAACCTGTCGGTTATCATATCACCAGGAGGTCGTCAAGGCTAGCTAACACGGAAACAGTACAATGATGGCATATGACGAATATCATTGAAAATCCTTTAGGCTTTTAGGTGTGTAGCTAATAGGTTCAAACTTAGATTAATCGGAATTATTAATATTCTGTTACACAATTTTATTGCTGATCAAAATTGTATAATAATAATAATAATAATAATAATAATAATAATAATAATAATAATAATAATAATAATAATAATAATAATAATAATAATCCGTGGCGCTACAGCCCGTGGAGGGCCTAGACCGACCAGCTGGCTGCTGGCCTCACGCCCACATGACGAAGCAGAGGTGGACGATCATCCAACCAGAATGGTGGTATCGTGTGGTTAGCACGATGATCCTCCCAGCCGTTATAGCTGGCATTCGCAACCGGATTTCGCTACCTATCGTAGCTCCCCAAGTGCATCACGATGCTGGGTTGGCACCGGTCCCATACACTGGCCGAAATTTCATGAGAAAATTTCTTCCCCCATGAGGACTCGAACCAGCGCGCATTCCGTAACGCGAGTCCTAGGCAGGATGCCTTAGACCACGACGCCACGGCGTGGGACATCAAAATTGTATAGGACTGGAATATGCAGAAAGTGACTCTTAACACTCCAATTCAGATGTAAGGACTCTCAAGGCCACGTTGTTCACCGAGTCCCTGTTCAATAATAATAATAATAATAATAATAATAATAATAATAATAATAATAATAATAATAATGGTTTTATTGAACCTGATAGTGTTATGCAGGACACTTCACTTTAGATCTGGGAAATCTCAACAAAATTTGGATGTTAAAGGAGATTTTATTTTCTTTTTTGTATCGAATGCTCATTTTTTAGTAGGTTATTTTACGACGCTTTATCAACATCTGGGTTATTTAGCGTCTGAATGAGATGAAGGTGATAATGCCGGTGAAATGAGTCTGGGGTCCAACACCGAAAGTTACCCAGCACCGAATGTTCATATTCATCTTAAGGTATGCATCGACTCTTGGAGTAAAAATTTACAATTTCTCCTCAGTCTAATTCAGAATTCACTTTTTTCATACGGTTAAATGAAAGGACTGCAAAACGGAAAAAAAAATAATAAAACTTTGGGAGCAAAAATTTTGTGAAAAAAAAAAAAAAAAAATCATATATTCTTTCGGTAACCATTTCTTCGCTTCCAATTGACCTACATCATCCATTTTTTCACCAAATTGATCCCTAAACAGTGAAGAATGTTGTAGTCTAGAATGAACTTAATGCTCAATGTAGAGTATCCACCACCCACTGAACGAATATTTTTCTGCAGATGAATATCTGCAAGTACTCATACTACTGAGGAAGGACTGCAATTTTAAAGGAGTCTCAGCAGAAAAAAAAACAAATGAATGCAACCGTGATGCTTTTATTACTGGACTATTATCATGTCCGATTAGACAACGTCTTTTAGAAAATATTACATTAAAATTAGATGAAGCATTTTCCGAAGCATGAGCCTTGAAGATGGCTTTCAGACAACCAGAAGAATATGGGTACAATAATGTGTCATCAGTCAGTGCAGCATCAGGTAATGTGCAAGAGATAAGTGAGAAGTCTAACGAATCACATCATCCTGATAGTGTACTAGCCAAACTATTTAACAAGTGTTTCTTCTGTGGTTTCAATTGTCATATTATGAGAAGTAATTGTCCTGCTTTAAATGCTATTTGTAATACTTGCCACCTTAAAGTGGCATGTCAAAGGAAAACATCGCCATATTGTTGTTCGTTGGTATTCAAAGTGAAAAGCAAAATACAATTTCGAAATACGAGGCCAGAACGTTCTATTGTAAGGCGTATCACCTGGCTGATAGCAGCAAACAAACAAGTCCGGTTACTAAGCCAACGGGTACGAAGAAATAAGCGAGTCACGGAAATTATTGTCTTTGTTATCACAGGCTTTAGGAGGAGATAACGAGTTTGTTTTCAGTAGGCAACGTACTTTAAAACGAACGTTTGCCATGTTTACATAAGCACCGGCTAGTATATTTTAATGGGTATAACAAGTTTTCTTTGATCTAAAAAATAATTCCGGGATTAACAGGATGATAAAGCTACATGTTTTCTCCCTAAATTCTCTGATCTGCAAGAGCTTCCCATACCATCACATGAGCTTAACACTAATCAGTAATTGTCACAAAAAGAAAGCAATTACAAGAAAGCGTGGTTTACGGCCTCCTACACTTTTTCGCTTCGCAATTCATTAATTCGGCTGGATATGACCAATGGTCATACCTACATAGTCCTCACATAACTTAATTAGCTGTTTTCTGAACATTACCAGCAGTAGTCTACTGAACACAGGCTACTGTACCGGTAAGTGCATGGCAGCAGTATGTTCAGTTCTTTGTGCAGGTTATTGAATCTTAATATCTATCGTCATCATCTACTCTCAATTACACTATTTGGTCCATTTCGGCGAGAAGTACGATAAAAAATATAATTTACAAGTAGTGGCCATAGGATCAGCATGCTAACCTCCTGAGACTACAATACACAAGGAACACACGCTTACTAAGATGGGACAGAATTTGTAGCCGAAAGTAAAATTCGGATTTTCTGGATGTGCTACAGGGCAGAACTGAGACCATGAGCTTAATACTGTACAACACCGCGAAATTTCTGCTAATAAGTATAACTTCGCCTGTCAGATGGAACAGAAACACGTGACCTTGCATCTACACAGGAATTTGGACAAGAAACTCTAACTCAAAATGAAGAAACGCCTTCACTGGAACTCTCTGCCGCCTGAAGTCAAGGGCTGCCGAACATTGAAATCTTTCAAATCCAAGTTAGAAAATTATCTTATGACGAGTTGCCAAACTAACTTACTATTATGACAAGTGTTGTATTGCATGTTTCCACGTATTCACATTTTTTTTTATATATTCTGGTGATATTTAACTTATTTTATATTTTGTTTTCATATTTTCCGATAATGGTATATCTATAATGTGATAAGTTGAGCTATATATAATCATAATTTTCCTTACTGTGTGTACTTAAAAATATTGTATTCATTGTATGCTTTGTACTGCACTATTTTATTATTACTATTAGTATTATTATTATTATCATTATTATTGTTATTACTACTACTATTCTTATTTATTATTATTATTATTATTATTATTATTATTATTATTATTATTATTATTAATCTTATTTTTTATACTTTATACTTTGTATGTTTAATTTATGCCTTTTTCTTTCTTTCTGTATGTTATATATTATGTCTGATTTCTACTTACTTGTTGTTTACATTTTATTATTATTATCTTATTCAGTTTTGTGTGTAAAATTGTAGTGTACTTTGTAAATTTGTAGTGTTTTTTGTAACGCAGTTTTACTTCTGGTTGAGTGTTAGAGAAGGCCGTATGGCCTTAACTCTGCCAGGATAAATAAATCATCATTATTATTATTATTATTATTATTATTATTATTATTATTATTATTATTATTATTAATGTTTCAGCACATGACCTTGAACCTATGAAGGAAATGGGGCAAGGAACTCAACCTCAAAATGAAGACGTTCCACCTGATGGAACCAAAATGAAGGTTCTTCTATTAATGACCCACCAGAACCTTAAATGAAACGCACTCCCCGCAAGTTTCTTCTACTGGGAAAGAAAGAAGGCGAAGTTTTACAATCTCCAGTATTTAAAAATCTTATAACCACAAAAAACAATACCTATACCTACACTCAGGAATTCTAGAATAATATGCCCTCTTAAGAATCTTCTGGATTATGTTCCAAAATAAAAAAGGAAAGAATGTTGTAGTAATTTATTCCACACAATCTAACATTGTTTAGTGACTACTGTTATAGGTGCATTGTCTTTTAAACGCTTTTGTTTTATGCGGTATTGGTGCCATTCTCTTGTTCAATAAAACAATTTTAAAGCTCTATAGTTTTCATTACACTGGGGGAATATTCTTCCCCTTGCTGCTGCTACTGCTATTAGTTATGTAGTAAGTAGCAATGTTATCATTATCTGTCTCACTTAAACTGAAATATGGCTACCTGAATCAGTTGTTAATTCAAAATTATTTCGTAATAATAATTATACTGTGTTTCGTGCTAATAGACACCAATAAAAATAGAGGTGGTGGTGCCTTAACAGCAATTAGCAACCAGATATCTTTTACATGTCGGCGATATGACTTAGAAATTATTAGAGAATGTGCTTGGATTGAAATTCAAAAGGCTGATGGTTGTAATTTATTAAATGGAAACTTAATTTTCCACCTGACACTGATCGTAAACGATTAAAATTTTATCTAAATTTTATTGAAAAACATCTTGATCTCATAATTTTCAAATATTAATCCTGGGTGATTTCAATGCTCCTAGTATAGACTGGTCATCTGACTGTAATCTCAATGATGTTCATTAAGACTCAGGATTTATATTCCTCTTCTTGCCTTCTGGGATTAAATCAAATCAATTTTACGATAAACAGTAAAAATCTTCTTGATCTAGTCTTTACTAATGTCTTTAATTGTATAGTTAAACTGGCCAATCACTCTCTAGTTTTGGAAGATATCTATCACCCATCTATCTCCATTGATCTGGAATTAACTTTGATATTACCTGTATGTACATTGTCAAATTAGATCCTATTCAAATTATTCTCAAGGTGATTACCTGGATTTCTATTCTATTCTCTACAATTATGATTGGAATTGCATACATCAGAGTATTGATGTAAATGCTGCCATTAATTCCTTGTTATCAAATTATAAATAATGCTATCTCTCTTGCTGCCTCTGTCACTTTTTTAAAAAAAGTCGTACACTACTATCCTAAATGGTTTTCAAACAACTTACATCCACTTGTTAAGAAAGAAAAAAGCACAAAGAAATTAAAAAAAAAAAATTGATCGCCATTATAAAATATTTTCCAATTTTAGAAAACATGCCAAAGCTATGATTAATCTGAAAAATTAAAATGGTTACAAGCAATTGATGATCATTTATAGAACGAACCAAAGAAATTTTGGAAATCTGTTGAATCTTTTCGGAAATCCAATACTTATCCCACTGAATTAATAATAAATGGGGTTCACATCATGATCAGAATGAAATTGTTACTGCATTTGCTTACTTACTTATGGTTTTTAAGGAACTTGAAGGTTCATTGCCGCCCTCACATAAGCCCGCCATCGGTCCCTATCCTGAGCAAGATTAATCCAGTCTCTACCATCATATCCCACCTCTCTCAAATCCATTTTAATATTAACCTCCCATCTACATCTCATCCTCCCCAAAGGTCTTTTTTCCTCTGGACTTCCAACTAACACTCTATATGCATTTCTGGATTCGCCCATATGTGCTACATGCCCTGCCAATCTCAAACATCTGGATTTAATGTTCCTAATTATGTCAGGTGAAGAATACAATGCGTGCAGTTCTGTGTTGTGTAACTTTCTCCATTCTTCTGTAACTTCATCCCTCTTAGTCCCAAATATTTTCCTAAGCACCATTCTCAAACACCCTTAATATAACTGTTTTATAAATTCTAACTCAGGTTTTTTGACAGCAGACTGGATGACAAAATCTTCTCAACCGAATAATAACAGGTATTTCCCATATTTATTCTGCATTTAATTTCCTCCCGAGTGTCATTTATATTTGTTACTGTTGCTCCAAGTTATTTGAATTTTTCCGCCTCATCAAAGGATAAATTTCCAATTTTTGTATTTCCATTTCGTACAATATTCTCGTCACAATACATAATCATATACTTAGTCTTTTCGGGATTTACTTCTAAAGCTTTCTTCACTTCATCTCCAGTCTTGCGTACACTACATTTAACACTTATTACAGAAGATTGATAAATGGGCAACTTACTAGTGTAGCACGTGGGCTTACAGTTGTTTCGGTATAGAGCTTTAAGCCAACGTGCTTAAATATTTAACACTAGTAAGTTGCCCATTTATCAATCTTTTCTTTACTTGTTTCAAGTAAAATTCCCTATGAAAAAATGTAGGTCATCCCATATTATTTGCAGATGACACAAGTATAGTCATTACAGCCAATAACTCCAACACATTCCAATCTTCAACAGAGGCAATTCTCCTCAAAATATGTGATTGGTTCTTGGCCAGTAAATTAGTATTAAATTGTAACAAAACTAACATAATCCAATTTAAATCCTTTCCAAATTCAACCTCGCAATCTTGCGTTTTAAATTTTGAAATTTATAAAGAGCCCGAATTATTGTTAAAATTATTTTTAACTGATTTACATTAAATTTGCATGAAATAATTACAATTACAGAATTTATAAAACAGACTTTACTTTTCTTTGCCAGCTTCTTTGAATTTTGATAAATGACTCACTTAAACTTAACTTTTCTTGCTTTATGAGCTGCAAACACCTTCACTAACTTCTGCTGTCTGCTGCTTTGTACTAACTTAAGCTTAGAAAATCTCTGTTCTCCAGAAACCACTGGCATGGAATGAACAAACAAATTCTCAATGCAACTGTTCCTCAACTTCGTTGGAACTTGCTAATACGGCAAACCTATTTGAAATTTCGACCTGATAATGTTGCTTGCCTCTATACTAAGAAAGTCTCTTTCTATGGATCAGAATACTTGTGAAATTCTTATTGTTTCTGTACTAGCAGCATCATCAGAAAAATAAAGTATCTTTTATAGATCAGGATACTTTCCCTTAAGATACTCAGTTAGACCTACAACTCGTTGAAAGTATTGGACAGTTATAGTGCTATATTCCATATTACTAATGATACACATAGATATGGGATGACTGTATTCAATGTAAGCCACGAATGGATACAATGTAGTGATCATTAACCCA